>NW_007246451.1:7066-19243 GCF_000164805.1 Carlito syrichta
CAATACTGCCAATCCCTTTCTTATAGTATTATGATAATTGTTCAAGGTCCACTTATGAGTGAGAACATGTGGTACTCAGTTCTTTGTTTCTGTGAGAAATCACTCATAAATTATAGACTCTAACTCCATCCAAGTTGCTGTGAAGTAGACAGTAAAATTCTAAGGGCTCAGAATATAAGATAACTATTTTAGCATGTTTAAAGAAATAAGATTTTATCAAAAGTATGGGCAAAGGACAGTAGACTATCAAAAGTGACAATGACAAGGCAGATTTTAGAAAGATGCAAATAGAACTTTTAAAAAAATTTTAAAGAATTAATATTGTGTTAAATTGGCAGATAAAATTGTATGTGTTTGTTGTGTACATGATGTTTTGAAGCACCTATAGCTTTTGGGCACCTATAGCTGCCCCCCATTCTATACATTATGGAATGACTAATTCTAATTAACTTATGCATTATCTCACAGTTATCTCTTTTTTTTTTTTTTTTTGAATTGGGGTCTCACTGTGTTGCCCAGGCTGGAGTGTAGTGGCATGATCATGATGAGATCTACAGCTTAAGGCAGCCTTGACCTCCTGGGTTCAGGTGATCCTTCCACCTCAGCATCCTGAGTAGGTGGGACTACAGGCACATACCACCATGCTTGGCTAATTTTGTAATTTTTTGTAGAGATGAGGTTTTACTATGTTACCCAGGCTGGTTTCTAACTCTGGGTTCATGCAATCCACCCACCTTGGCCTCCCAAAGTGCTGGGATTATAGGTGTGAACCATTGCACCTGGCCATAATTACCTTTTTTTTTTTTTTTTGTTGGAGTCTCACTCCTTTGTCCAGGTTGGAGTGTAGTGGCACTCACGCACACGGCCACCCCAGCTTCGACCTGCTGGGCTCCAGTGATCCTTCTGCCTCAGCCTTCTGAGTATCCAGAACTACAGGTGCATACTATCATGCCCAGCTATTTTTAAAAAAGTTTTATTGTAGAGATGAGGTCTCACCAAGTTGCCTGGGCTGGTCTTGAACCCATGGGCTCAGGCAATCCACTTGCCTTGGTCCCCCAAAGTGCTGGAATTATAGGCTGAGCCACCGAGCCTGGCCCATAGTTACCATTTTTGTGGCGCGAGCACTTAATATTCATTCTCTTAGCATTTTTCAAGAATATAGTATATTGTTATTAACTATAGTCACCATGTTGTATGATAGCTCTCTCGAACTTATTCTTCCTAGCTAACTGAAATTTTGTATTCCTTGACTAGCATTTTTTTTTTTTTTTTTTGAGTTGGAATCTCACTCTGTCACCCAGGCTGCACTGCAATGGAACACTCATGGCCACCACAGCCTTGACCTGCTGGGGTCAGATGATCCTTCCGTCTCAGCCTTCCAAGCAGCTGGAACTACAGACATGCGCCACCACTCCCAGCTAATTTTTAAAAAAATTTTATTTATTTTCCCAGTCTGGTCTCAAACCTGTGAAGCTCAGGCAATCCTTTCACCTGATCTCCCAAATTGCTGGGATTATAGACGTGAGCCACTGTGCCTGACTGGTTTATTGATTTTTTTTTTGGAGTCTCACTCTGTCACCCAGGCTGGAGTGCAGTGGCATGCTCACAGCCACCGCGGCCTCAACCTGCTGGGCTCAGGTGATCCTTCTGCCTCAGTCTTCCAAGTAGCGAGAACTACCAGGCAGGCATCACCATGCCCAGCTTATTTTTTGATTTATTATAGAGATGAGGTCTCACTCAGTTGCCCAGGCTGATCTCGAACCTGTGGGCTCAGGCAATCCTTTCATCTCTGCCTCCCAAAGAGCTGGAATTATAGACGTGAGCCACTATGCCCGGCCTTGACCAACCTCTTGCTAATATTTTCCCTTCCTCCCAACCACCCCAGCCCTTGGCAACTACCATTCTACTTTCTACTTTTATGAGATCAACTTTTTTAGATTTCACATTTGAGTTAGGTCGTGTCTTTCTGTACCTTGCTTATTTCACTTAATATAATGTCCAACAAGCTCATCCATGTTGTCATAATGACAGGACTTCCTTATTTTTTATGGCTGAGTAGTATTCCATTGTGTATGCATACCACATTTTCTTTATCCGTCCACCTATTGAAAAACACTTAGGGGGGTCGCCTTTGAGCTCTGGTCTGGCTGAGCTGGCAATGCGATCGACATGCCTCTGGCCAGAGATTTATTACATCCATCCTTGGAAGAGGAGAAGAAAAAACATAAAAAAAAATGCCTCGTTCAAAGTCCAAATTCCTACTTTATGGATGTGAAATGTCCAGGTTGCTACAAGATCACCACGGTTTTCAGCCATGCGCAGATAATGGTTCTTTGTGTGGGTTGTTCGACAATGTTGTGCCAGCCTACAGGAGGAAAGGCCAGCCTCACAGAAGGGTGTTCATTTAGAAGAAAGCAACACTAATGATCCACCCGATTTCCTGAATTTGTGTTATCATAGAAAGCTTTATCATAAATTCAGTAATTCTAGTTAATCTACCAAGACAATGCAATTACATTTGATTTTGTAGGGTATACAACAGTAATCACCTATTTTGGTGTCAGTTTTTCAATAAAGTTTTGATTATGGTAAAAAAAAAAAAAAGAAAAATACTTTGATAAGCAAGTAGAATTTCTTAAAGTGGAATATTTAATAATTGCAGTTGGAGATTACATAGACAAAGTAAACAACTGACCAGACACAACTGAAGAGTAATTGAGTAAACTGGAATATAGAATTTAAGAAATTACCTGAAATGCAGTATGGAGAGGCAGAAATAAAAAATGAAAAATAAGTTAAGAGATGTGAAGATTAGAATGTAAAGATCTCACATGAATTTCAGAGGATAAAGAGAATATGGGAAAGGCTATATTTAAAGAGATCCGGCTGATACTTTCCCAAAATTGATGAAAGACATGAATTCTGATTCAGAAAATCCACTGACTCCCAAGCACAGTGATTAAGGAGAAATCCATTTCTAGTGACATAGCAAAACCACAGAAAGATAAAGTTATAAAAACAGGTAGAGAAAAAGACAGATTAGCCACAAAGTGCCAGGAGTCTCAGAAAGAGGGAAAACAATATGCTTATAAGCTGACTTGCTTGGCCTGAGAACTAGGCTCTGATGTCATTTTCATCAATTCTAGGCAATAGATTCCACCATGGTTCCATTGTCAATGAAGTTTCTCTCTGTGTCCTATTAGATGCCTGGATTCAAGGGAGAGTCCACTATGCTTCCCAAAATTGGAGTTACTTCAGGTCTGTCAGGTTTCTCGTTAAGTGCCTGTTCATGGGCTGACATTATTGAAAAGAGTATAATTCATCTCTTTGAGCATAGACAAGAGTAGAACTACAGAGACTGTTAGGGAGGCAGCCAGCCAGCATGAGTTTCTCTTACTATTTTGAAAGTTCTTACTTTCTTGCCTCCTACCAGGCTACAGTTTCTCTCTTTCTCTATTTTTAACTTCAGTGCCCTTATTGCTTTTGTAGAAAATATACTTCCTCATTGTAAAATATTTAAATGATATAGGAGAGATCAACAACATTTGGCACGACAATGTGAGGAGTTTTGCTGACCTACCCTCCAATGAAACTGGTGAAAATTATTTTTAAAAACCAAAACCCCTGGAAATAGTCCTAAGGCAAACAGTAAATAGGGAAACATCTGCTCAGAGAAATCTATGAAATTTGGTATGAAAGTGAGAGTCTGTGTTATTTGACGTAAGACTGCTCCCTCCCTCCTCACTTCCAGCTTAATGAGGTGGAGAATCCGCTCCAAACTGTTGCAGCCAAGAACACAGGGCTCTTTCTCCCCATAGCCCCCAGTTGCAGGGCTTTATTCCCAGAAGGAACATAATGTAGCATTTCTCATCCTCCCCTGAGCTACCTGTTGCTGAAGTTAAAATCCAAGTGAGTGCATTTGAGAGTATAAGAGGTGGGGCTACCTTCTTCAGCCTATCCCCTCACCTGTAGAATGGAGGCTTTATCTTGGGTGTGGAACAGAGAATACTGGAACCCTAATTGCCTTTGCCCTGGCTCTGGAGGTGGTAGTTCCAGGCCAAGAAATAAAAGCTAAGAGGGTCTAGGACTGCTGTCCCCTAACCTACTGAACATTCAGCTCCTAGAATGGAGATGCCACCCAAAAAGCTTGTTCTTGTGCCACTCCCGACTGCAGAGTCCTTAACTCAGAAGTTTTGCCTGGGAGAAACAGACCATGAAAACAGAAAGTTCCTAATCTATTCCCAAAGGAAGCAAGCTAGCTGGGAGGAGCTCTCCTAGGATCAGAACAAATATCAAACAGGGACTCAGAAACTATTCCTTTAAAGGAGATAGGGTTGATTGGATTAGTATGTATAGCAATTTGTGCCCCAGCCTGGGCACAAATGTTAAAAACAATAGAAAAATGTTAAAAACAATGGAACTCCTTTTTCTTTTCTTTTCTTTTCGAGTGGAAGTCTTTACAGTGTTGCACAGGCTGGAGAGTAGTGGTATGATCATGGCTTACCATAACCTCAAACTCCTGGACTCAGCGATCCTTCTGCCTCAGTTCTTCAAGTAGCTGAAACTACAGGTGTGTGCTACCACACCTAGCTAATTTTTTGACTTTTTTGTAGAGACGAGGTCTTGTTGTGTTCCTCAAGCTGGTCTTGAACTCTTGGCCTCAAGCGATCCTCCCATATCAGCTTCCCAAAGTGTTGGGATTATAAACATGAGTCACTGTGCCCAGCCAGAATTCTTTGTTTCAGGGATTAACCTTTTGTTTTGCGAATATTTTTTCCAAGTTTGTATTTTTCCTTCAACCTTATTGATAATACTTTTCTTTTCTTTTTTTTTTTTTGAGTTGGAGTCTCACTCTGTCACCCAGACTGGAGTGCAGTGCCTGTTCCCGGCCACCGCAGCCTTGACCTGCTGGGCTCCTGCGATCCTTCCGCCTTAGCCTTCCTTAGCTGGGCATGTGCTACTACGCCCAGCTAATTTTTGATTTATTGTAGAGATGAGTTCTCATCAAGTTGCCCAGGTGGGTCTCGAACCCGTGGGCTCAGGCAATCCACTCACCTCAGCCTCCCAAAGGCGTGGGATTACAGGCTGAGCCACCGAGCCCGGTTGATAATACTTTTCTATATGGAAGTTTAAAATGTTTATTTAGAGAAAATTGATAATTTATTGTTTAATTGTTTCTGGGTTTTGGTGGGTTTTTTTGTTTTGTTTTGTTTTTAGTCAGGGTGTCACTCTGTCACCCAGGCAGGAGTGCAGTGGTACACTTATGACCACCACAGCCTCAACCTCCTGGACTCAGGAGATCCCTCTGCCTCAGCCTTCCAGTAGTTGGAACCACAGATATGCACCACCACATCTGACTATTTTTTGTTTATTGTAGATATGAGGTCTCACCATGTTGCCTAGGCTGGTCTCAAACTCTTGGGCTCAGGCAATTCTCTCACCTCCCAGAGTATCTACTAAAAAATAAACAAAAGACTCAGTGGAAAAAATGGGCACTAAGGACACTATCAAGAACAGTGGAGGCTATGGTAAAAGGAAACTGGGAGGAGATTCATGGATTTATCTTCAGCATACACTGTAGGTTGGCTAGTTTGCAGGAGGTTACCAGGGAGTTATTTTTATTTTTTATCATGAGGCTAAGTAGTTGTTCTGGCACTATGTAATGGGTAGTTCACCTTTCCCCAGTGAATTATAATGGTTCCTCAACCATATACTGAGTTATCTTATTTTTATTGGCTTTTATTGTGACCTATTGGTCTTTTCTTTTTTCTGTCTTTGCACCAGTCTCATATTATTTCAAGTACTATAGCTTTAGAAGTTTTGATATCAGGTAAAACAAAATCTTCGTTCTTTTTCTTTTTAAAAATTGCCTTGGTTAAGGGATGCAAGGATGGTTCAACATACACAAATCAATAAATGTGCTACATTGCAGTAACAGAACCAAGAACAATGATTTCAAGAAGATGTTGGAAAAGCATTTAGTAAAACTCAGCATCTCTTTATGATTAAAAATCCTCAACAAACTGGATATAGAAGGAACAAAGCTCAAAATAATAAAGGTCTTATATCACAAATCCACAGCTAACATCATATTGAAAGATTTCCTCTAAGATCTGGAATGAGGCAAGGAGTGCCCACTTTTACCACTTTTATTCAACATAATACTGGAAGTCCTGGCCCAAACAATTCAACAGAAGAAAGAAAGGAAAGGTATCCAAACTGGAAAGGAAGAAGTCAAATTAGCTTTGTTTATAAACAATATGATCTTATACCTAGAAAAACTTAAAGGCTCTAACAAAAAAACTCTTCAGACTGACAAATGAATTCAGTAAAGTTGCAGGATACAAAATTCAACATACAAAAATCATTAGCATTTATATATGCCTACAAGGAACAATCTGAAAAATAAATCAAGAAAGCAATCCCATTTACAACAGCTATAAAGAATAAAGAATACCTATAAATAGATTTAATCAAAGAAGTGAAAGATCTATTCAAGGAGAGTTATAAAACAGTGATGAAAGAAATGCAAGAAGATACCAAAAACCAGAAAGATACTCCATGCTCATGGATAGGAAGAAGTAATATTGTTAAAATGACAACACTACCCAAAGCAGTTTACAGATTTAATGCAATCCCTATCAAAATGCCACTAACGTTCTTAACAGAAATAGCAAAGCGAATCCTAAAATTTATATGGAACCACAAAAGATCTGAAATAGCCAAAGCAATATTGAGGGTGGAAAAACAAAAACAAAACCAGAGACACCACACTACCTGACTTCAAAATATACTGCAGCGTTATTGTAACCAAATCAGCATAATACTGCCATAAAAACAGATACACAGACCGATGGAACATAATAGAGAACCCAGATATAAGTCTACACACTTACAGCCAACTCATTTTTGACACAGGCACCAAGAGCATACAATGGGGAAAGGACAATCTCTTCAATAAATGGTGCTGAGAAAACCTGATAACCATATGCAAAAGAATGAAACTAGACCCCTGTCTCTCAATATACACAAATAAAATAAAAATAGATTAAAGACTTAAATCTAAGACCTGAAACATGAAATTACTAGGAAAAATTATTGAGAAAATGCTCCAGGACTTTGGTCTGGGCAAGTATTTTTTCTGCAAGACCTCAAAAGTACAAGGAACCAAAGCAAAAATAGACAATATGATTACATCAAGCTGAAACTCTTCAGCACAGCAAAGGAAACAATCAACAAAGTGAAGAAACAACCTACAGAATGGGAGAGGACATTTACAAACTATTCATCTGACAAGGGATTATTAACCAGAATATGTACAGGGCTCAAACAACTCAATAGCAAAGAAACAGTCTGATTTTAAAATGGACAAAATAGCTTGGCTCATGCCTGTAACCCCAGCACTTTGGGAGGCTGAGGTGAGAGGATTGCCTGAGCCCAGGTGTTCAAGACCAACCTGGACAACTTGGCAAGACCTCATCTCTACAATAAATAAAAAAAATTAACCAGATGTGGTGGTGCATGCCTGTAGTTTTAGCTACTTGGAAGATTGAGGTGGAAGGATTGCCTGAGCCCAGCAGGTTGAGGTTTCAGTGGCTGTGAGTGTGTCACTAAACTCCAGAGTCTGGGTGACAGAGTGAGACTCCAACTCAAAAATTACATAAATAAAATAAATAAAAATGAGCAACAGATCTGAACAAACATTTCTCAGAAGAAGACATACAAATGGCCAAGTATATGAAAAATGTTCAATATGACTAATCAGAGAAATACAAATCAAAATCACAGTGAGATATCATCCCATCTCAGTTAAAATGACTTTTAGCAAAAGAATAGAAGTCAACGGTAGCTGGCAAGGATGTGGAGAAAGGGGAACTCTTTACTGTTAGTGGGAATGTAAATTAGTACAGCCACTATGGAAAACCGTATGGAGATTCCTAAGGAGCAAAAAAACCCAAAAACTGCTAGATTATCTAGCAGTTCTACTACTGAGTATATATTCAAAAGAAAGGAAATCAATATATCGAAGAAATACCTGCACTGACATGTTGCAGCACTACTCACAATAGCCAAGATGTGGAATCTGATTGGGAAATGGTACACAGTGGTTTTCTTTTTTTTTGAAAGCAGAATCTATTGAGAGAACAGAAAACAGATAAGCTCCCACAGTGGGAGGGGACCCGAAGGGGTTGCCCCAAAGTAGTTTACCACTTTTAATAGTTAATATTTAACTTATTCTTTATACTTTAGATAGATGTTTTACATATTCCTTTTATATATTGTATTCATTAAACTTTTTTTAATTGAAAGAGAGATGGAATACAGTGTTTAATTTGATCTGCAGCATTGAACAAACAGATATCATTTTGTCTAATAAATAAATAACCATAATTTCCCAGATTATAACATTCACCCATGAAACTGTCTGAGATTGGTACTCTTTTGTGGGCATGTTTTTATTTCTTTCTCAGTTTCATTAATATAAATTTCTTTAGATTTGCTATCTCTTCTTTTCCTCTACGAAGTTGTTTTGTTTAATTTTAAAAATTTACTGGCATAAAATTGTTTATAATATTCACTTAGGACTTCTTATCTATTCCTATATCTTCCTTTTCATTCATAATACTTTTATTATATATCGCTCATTTTATACTTGCTAGAGATTTGTGTCCTATTAGTCTTTCAGTTTTTTAAATCCTTTTTTCATTTGTTCTCTATCTTAATTTATTTCTGCAATTAACTGTTATTTTCTTCTATATACTGGCTTTGGGTTCACTTTTTTGTTCTTTTTCTAGCTTTTCAAGATGAATGCATAACATAGTTAAATATTCTGTAATTTATATCATAAGTGTTTTTAAATCCATGAACTATTTAGTATTAGCAATATGGCTTCAGTTTTCCAAATATAGTGTTTCCTTTTTTGCATTTATTTATTTGTTTATTAAGCATTGTGAGCAAAGATTACGGTATGTATGATAATGATTCTTTGGTATTAGTTAAGACTGTTTTTTGCTTGCCAGATATGGTTAGTTTTTGTAAATGTTCTGTGAGTACTTTTATTTAATTAATTAATTAATTAATTTTTTTGAGTTGAAGTCTCACTCTATTGCCCAGGCTGGAGTGCAGTGGCACTCTCATGGCCACCCCAGCGTCGACCTGCTGGGCTCTGGTGATCCTTCCGCGTTAGCCTTCCAAGTAGCTCCAACCACAGGCGTGTGCTACCATGCCTGGCTAATTTTCTATTTATTAGAGACGAGGTCTCTCCAAGTTGCCTGGGCTGTTCTCGAACCCACAGGCTCAGGAAATCCACTCCCCTCAGCCTCCCAAAGTTCTGGGATTACAGGCTGAGCCACTGAGCCCCGCCTGTGAGTACTTTAAAAAGTTGTTTTTTATTTGTTGAATGATAGACACATATTCTTTTTTGCTTTATATATCTCTGTGTATGGGTTTAATTTTGTGAATAAAGTGTTCATGTCTTCTATTTTTTACTAATTTCTGACCAGCCTCATTTTTTTGCTAAGAACTAGAATAAAATCACTTACTGTGATTATATATTTCTGTTTCTTCTTGTAGTTACTCAATTTTTGCTTTATTTTGAGCTATGGTTGTTAAATGTATAGAAATCTAGAATTCTTATAACCTTGTAACTATAGCTTGTTGTACCTTATATTGTTGAATTATGATTATCTTTGTCATTTTTGCATTAAAGTCTATCTTGTCTGATATCAATATATTTAACAACTTTCTGTTGGTATTTTTTTGATATATCTTTTTCCATCTCTTTTTTTATTCTCAATCTTTCTTACCAGTATATTTTGGATATATCTTTTTTCCACAGCATATATTTAGATTTTGCTTTATTAACCCAATGAAGTATTTTTGTTTTTTATTGGGGGAATTTAATCCACTTCCTTTTATTGTGATATATTGACATATTTGGATTAATTTTTGCCATCTGTTTCAATAATTTGTTTTTAACATGTTTC
The DNA here is from genome assembly GCF_000164805.1 of Carlito syrichta. Lineage (NCBI taxonomy): Eukaryota > Metazoa > Chordata > Mammalia > Primates > Tarsiidae > Carlito > Carlito syrichta. The sequence continues at coordinate 17,053 of NW_007246451.1, forward strand.
ATTGAGCTTCTGAAGCTTAAAGCTTTCCACTTCCTCTAAAAAAAATAAAAGAACTCTAAAGAATGCTTTGACTCCAATTTCACCAGTCTTCATTTTCCATGCTATTGTTGGGTAATATTTTGTTTCCACCTTCTTTTTAACCAGCTTCATAAATTAGTGATTATTATAATAATCAATGTCAATATTTTATAGTTCATGTTTGTTCATATTTACTAACATATTTACTGATTTTTTGGGTCTACTTTTCTTTCTGAGGTTCAATATCCTAGAGTTATTCTTTCAACAAATATGGGAGGGGTTAGTAAACTCTCTTAGTTTCTCTTAATATCACTACCATTTTACTCTTACTCTTGAATGATGGTATATCTAGTTTTCCTTATGGTATCATTATTGATGAAAAATCTATTGCCAATATAATAGTTTTTCCTTCAGCGGGCAATCAGTTTTTCACAGATTATTTAAATCTTTTTCATTTTTATTTAATGGTTAGCAAGTTTTACCATTATATGTCTAAGTATGATTTATTTTTATTTATCTTCTTTGGCTCTCAATATGCTGTTTTAGTACACAGACTTCAGGTATGGCAATTTCCTGGTTTCTTACCATTATTACTTGGTTAATTGACTCTCTTCTATATTCTCTCTTTGTGGATTATGTTAGAGCAGGTGTTTCCAATAACTTTTAGCTATTCTTTTATATATATTTTTCTCTTCATCTCTTATGCTTTTTTTTCTGGAAAATTTCATTTATTTTTCAGTTAACCAATTCTTTCTTCACTTGTGTCTAATGTGTTAAGCACATCTATAGCATTTTCCATATTAAATGACTATTTTTTCATTTCTAGGAGATTTCTTCTAATTATTGGTTTAATTGCATCCAAAATTTTTATATGTAGTATTTTAGTTATTATTCAGTTGAAAATATATTTAAAACTTTAATAATAACTTATTTGATTCATGATTCATATTTAAGTGTATTTCTTAGTTTCTGAATATAATGGAAAGCTTCTAGTTATGTTTTTGTTATTTTCTTTATAATTGATATTTATTTATTTATTCTTTAAAAAATTTTTATTTTAAAGATGTGGGGTACAATTCAGGGTTAGGTCTACAAATGGTCATTTTTACAGGTAAAGTTTGGGTATTTTTGCTATTGACATCTAGGTTGTGGTCAGAGAAATGCCCTTAATTATTATTTTAGTCAATTGAAATTAGTTAAGACCTTTTGCTTTTTAGCATATATTCAGTTTTTGTAAATGTTCTACATATGCCTGAAAGGAATATATTCTACACTTTGAAGGTGAAATATTCCCTCTCACACTTCTTTCTCTTTCCATATATATGGAGAATCATATGCACACACACACATACATATATATGCCCTGCCTCACAAACACATGTATGGTGTCAAACTTAGTTTTATTTTTAAATAAACTTTAGTTTACTTTTAAATGTCTTAATTTTATTTTTATTATCAAAATATATTTTCTGTGGATATAGAATTCTATGATAGGATTTGTTTTATTTTAGCAAATTAAATTCTCTTGTTGCTCTTGAAAAGTTAACTGTCACTGGCAGCTTTGGTTACTCTTTTGAAAATAATCTGTACCCCCCACCCCCAACATTTGCTTTTAAGATTTTCTCTATTATGATGTGTGTAGTTATAGATTAAATTTTTTTTACTTAGAGTTCATTGAATTTATTCAACTAGATTTTTCTCTTTCATCTGTTTTAGAATATTTTCAGCCATTATTTCTTCAAGTATTGTCTCTGTTCCTTTCTCTTTCCTGTCTTTCTGAGACTCCAGTTAAACATATCTTAGACCTTCTTGTTCAGTCTTCCATGTGTCTTTACATATTTTCCATATTTCCCGTCTATGTTACTTCTCTGCTGAAATCTGGATAATTTTGTTTGATCTATTTTCCAATTTATTTATTTTCCTTTTTACTATGTCTAATCTAAAATTGAATCTGTTTGTTAAAATGTTTAATTAAGCCGGGCTCGGTGGCTCAGCCTGTAATCCCACGCCTTTGGAGACTGAGGTGAGTGGATTGCCTGAGCCCGCAGGTTCTAGACCCACCTGGGCAACTTGGCGAGATTTCATCTCTGCAATAAATCAAAAATTAGCTGGTCGTGGTAGCATGCGCCTGTAATTCTGGCTACTTGGAAGGCTGAGGCGGAAGGATCGCCGG
>NW_007246451.1:19470-34795 GCF_000164805.1 Carlito syrichta
ACTACAGGCACATGCTACCACGCCCAGTTAATTTTTGATTTATTGTGGAGATGAGGTCTCGCCAAGTTGCCCAGGCTGGTCTCGAACCCGCGGGCTCAGGCAATCCACTCACCTTAGCCTCCCAAAGCACGGGATTACAGGCTGAGCCATGAGCCCGGCTTATATTTCTAATTTCTTTATTTTATTTTATTTATTTATTTATGTTTGAGTTGGAGTCTCACTCCGTCGCCCAGACTGAAGTTCAGTGGCCGCTCCCAGCCACCGCAGCCTCAACCTGCTGGGCTCCGGCGATCCTTCTGTCTCAGCCTTCCAAGTAGCTGGAACTACAGGCACGTGCTACCACACCCGGCTACCACACACTCTACATCTATTGTAGAGATGAGGTCTCACCAAGTTGCCCAGGCAGGTCTTGAACCCATAGCCTCAGGCAATTCACTCACCTCAGCTTCCCAAGGTGTGGGATTACAGGCTGAGCCACCGAGCCCGGTTTATATTTCTAATTTCTAAGACTTATTTGTATCTTTGTCAAAGTCTGGCATCTTCTTTTTTCTAGTTTCCTATTAACTGCAGATATTTTTAAAATACATGGCTGGGTACGGTGGATCATGATATAATTCCAGTATTTGGGAGGCCAAGGCAGGAGGATCACTTGAGCCTAGCCTAGGCAACATAGCAAGATATCATCTGTACAAAAAATTTAAAAATTCGCTAGGCTTGGTGGCACATGCCCGAAGTCTCGGCTACTTAGGAGCTGAGGAGGAAAGGTTGCCTGAACCCATGAGTTTTAGGCACAGTGAGCTGTGATTGAGCCACTGCACTCCAGCCTGGATGACAGGGCGAGACTCCCAACTCAAATAAGTAAAAATAAAATAAAATGTAAGTAAAAATGCTTTTTGTTTATTCAATCATTTTACACACAGTTATTTTATAATCCATGTTCTGTAATTCCAGGGCTCTTTCTGCAAGTTTATATAAGTGATACCTTCTTTCCTTATGTGCTCGGTTGCTTTTACTATATATTGCTCATTGTTTTTAAAAAATTATTTGGATCTGAGAAGAAAAGTGTCTTCTTATAGAGAGGATTTGTGTTTGCTGCTGCCAGGTGCCTGGAGGTAATTAACAAACTGGGATCATATCAAATTAAGTTCACAGCTTGAGGTTTCCCAACCACCTAAGAGATATAAACTTGGTTTAAAACCATATGAAGGCTGATTGTGGCCTTAACTTTTCAGGGTCAATTTTTTTCTTTTTCATCTTCCTGTTCCTTTTTTTCCCATAGTTCTACATATTGCTAGTGCAATCTTTTTGATTATCCTTTAAGCTAGGACCATAACGACTATACTTCTAGGATAAGTGTGGGAAGGATTTAAACTTTGAGTGACTTTTGTCCTTGATTCATGTCTCCTTCTTCCCACAAGTTGCCAAAACCAAAAACCAAGTTTGACTCAATCAGTGAATGCTCTAGGCTTGAATGTCTTCAATACTTTGGTTATTTCTTTGTACTTTCTTGCTTCCTTAGCTTTTTGCTAGTAGTTCCTAATCATCTTGTTGCTTTTTGATGCTTTTATAGGGATATTTTAAATATCTTACTCAGTTTATATGTTTGTTTTCAAAAGGTGGGTCAATCTGAATAACCTAACTCATCATTGTTGGAAATCAGAGTTGGCTGTTGATTTTTTAAAAAATATTTCTAGCTACCTTATTCTAAACCATCTTATTGTTTCTAATAACTTTTTGGTTTATTCTTTTATTCATATGTCATAATGCCTGCACAGAATGCTTTTTTTTGAGTTGGAGTCTTACTCTGTTGCCCAGACTAGAGTGCAGTGGCACACTCCCAGCCACCACAACTTCGACCTGCTGGGCTAGGCAATCCTTCTTCCACCTCAGCCTTCCAAGTAGCTGGAACTACAGGTGTGTGCTGTCACGCCTGGCTATTTTTGATTTATTATAGAGACAAGGTCTTGCCAAGTTGCCCGGGTGGCTCTCGAACCCACGGGCTCAGGGAGTCCACTTGCCTCGGCCTCGCAAAGTGCTGGGATTACAGGCTGAACCACCAAGCCCAGCCATAAAGCTGCTGTTTCTTTCCCTTCTTTTTTTTTTTGAGTTGGAGTCGTACTCCGTAGCCCAGGATGGGGTGCAGTGGCATGCTCACGGCCACCCCTGTGTAGACCTGCTGGGCTCCAGCAATCCTTCTGCTTTAGCCTTCCAAGTAGCCTGAACTACAGGCGTGCGCCACCACGCCCGGCTAATTTTTGGTTTATTGTAGAGACGAGGTCTCATTGAGGTGCCCAGGCTGGTCTTGAACCGATGGGTTCAGGCAATCCACATGCCTTGGCCTCCCAAAGTGCTGGGATTACAGGCTGAGCCACCGAGCCTGGCTGATTTTTTTTTTTAGTAATATTGGTGATAACAGGTACTTATACTTGTGTCTGTTTTCTTTTAATAGGAATGCTTTTGGTATTTTATGATTAAGCAGAATGCTTGCATTTTACTGTATTTGTGTGTGCATGAGTTTGTTTTTGTTAAGTATACTATACGTCATGTAGGTATGTTGTGTTAATTGATGTATACATCAGTTTTTTTTACCAGCAAGGGGCTCTATTAGAAATTTATGATGAATTGTATGCCTTTTACTATCTACTAAGATAACCATATAATATACTTCTCCTGTGGGGTTTTTTTTTTTTTTTTTGGTGAATTTATTTACTTATTACGTAACAGTGAATCATTCCAACATTTCTGTAATGAATTTTCATGGTCATTGTGTTAGTTATCTAGTGCTGTGTAACAGTACCACAAATTTAGGGGTTTAAAGCAGTATACATTTATTGTATCACTGTTTCCATGAGTCAAGAATTCAGACATGACTTTGCTGAATTTTCTGCATTGTTGTAGTCCAAGGTGTCAGCGAGCTAGGGTGTAATATAGTGCTTCACTGGGAAGCGTTTCCTTCTAAACTCATGTGGTTGTTGGCAGAATTCAGTCCTTTGCAGGTTGTCAGACTTGAGGCCTTAGCTTCTTGCTGGCTGGAAGGTGAAGACTGCCCTTAGTTCCTTGCCACATGGCCATGTCCATAAGCAGCTCACAGCATGGCAGCTTGCTTCTTCAAAGCCAGCCAGAAAGAATGTTTCTCAGCAAAACAAATGTTATAGTCTTATGCAGTATAACCACATATACATAGACACATACATCCTGTCACCTTTGCTGTGTTCTGTTGGGTAGAAGCAAGTCATACTCCTACACGCAGGGTAATTACAAAGTGATTACAGAAGGATATGCCTGGTGTTAGTCTAGGCATTATGAACTTGGCTGTAAGTGACAGAAAATGGTATCGATAAGATAGATGCTTGTTTCTATTTGGTGTAAATGCCTTCAGGTCAGCAGCCTAGAACTGTGTGGCAGCTCTACTACAGGAAGACTTTGGAGTCTTAAGTTTCTTCCATTCATACTGTGATGCTATGCCATCTGTAAGGAATAACCATTTCCTCATCATTCCAGATGGCAAGATCTGCATTCTAGAGAGGAGGATGGAAGAAATAACATAGAAGAGGGGGCAAAAGGCACTTAAAAGTCCATCTTAAGGGTTTTAGGCCTTGTAGCTCTTGCCTGTAATCTCAGCACTTTAGGAGGTCGAAGTGGGAGGATCACTTGAGGATAGGAATTCAAGACCAGCTTGGGGAAGCATAGCAGGAGTTTTTTTCTACAAAATAAAGAAAGATTAGATGAAGAAAAAAAAAGTATCTTTTTTCTTTTTTTGAGTTGGAGTCTCACTCTGTCACCCAGGCTGGAGTGCAGTGGCACACTCGTGGCCACCCCAACATCGCCCTGCTGGGCTCCTGCGATCCTTCTACCTCAGCCTTCCAAGTAGCCAGAACTACAGGTGCGCACCACCACACCCACCAAATTTTTTTTATTTGTTATAGAGTTGAGGTCTTGCCAAGTTGCCTGGGTTGTTCTTGAACCCGCAGGCTCAGGCAATCCACTTGCCTTGGCCTCCCAAAGTGCTGAGATTATAGGCTGAGCCACCGAGTCCAGCTGAAAAAAGCCTCTTAAGGAGGATCTCAGAAGCTGTCAAATGATGCTTCTACTTATAACCCACTGGCCAAACTTGGTCCCGTGGCCAGCATGGTCTTTATGCTTTATTTTCCCAGCAATAATTCTGCTAGAATAGGAGAACAGATTGTAGGGGACTGTTAGCAGTTGCTGCCGTAGCTAGCTTTAAATAACAGAAAAAGTTTCTTTCTCTTTGCTGTGGAATCAGTGTAAAATTATCAATTTTTTTGATATTTGAAAAGATAACCTGAAAAATTGCCAATGACTCAGTTCTTGTGTGTAGAAAAGCACAATACGCCAGAGAGGACTGGACTAACTTGGACCAGGTATACTGCTGATATGAGAAAGGCTGGCTGTGAAAAATAAGTCTGCTGGGGTGTGGCTTTATGTGTATTGTCTCATTTAATACTCATAACTACTTTTGGGGTAAGTGATAGTATTCTGGCTTTACAGAGGAGAGGAGAATACTGCCTAAAAGCAAGCAGATGATTTATGAGAGGGCTACACTTAAACCCAGAGCTTTGATGTAAAAGCCCATGTTCTTTCTATAGCTAGAAGAGTGAGCAGACTCTCTCTGATAGAACTGTCTCTCTGAGGGTCTCTAGTCTCTTTCTTCATCAGTCACACAAACTCTTGATTTTGATATTTGGAGGATATAGGAAATGCTTATGGAGAGGGAGTTGGTGGGATTTATTTGAGCTAGCTCTCGTGGCCAGAGCAGTGATCACGATGAGGCTTGATATGTCTTTCCTTTGCCTTCCTTTCCTTCCATGGGCTGTGTATGCATTGGCAGGGGTCCTATGGGCACTGATTGGAATGGTCCTCATCAGGAATCTCATACCCACAGGCTTCCACCCATTGGCAGCAAGCCCCCAAAACAGCTCTGATCAGTCTTTTTAGAAATAGCCCTGATTTAACCAGGGCAAGTGCATTCCTAAACTCTGCTTCTCTGGTTTTTTGTTGTTGTTGTTTGTTTGTTTTAACAATCAGGCCCTTTCTGAGTATTTAAGTCACAAGAACATATATGGGGAGTATTTAAGGCCCTTTCTCTATGGTATTTAAGTCACAAGAACATATATGGGGAACCTTCTCCTGCTGTTCTTCCTCTCTTCTCTCTTTCCTGTCAAACACTTTTGAGCATTTTGTTGATTAGATTCTGATAAGTTAGTAGTTTGCTCTCCCAGCCTCTCTTCTGCTGGTAATAGTAGTCCATTACTTAAGAGAAGAACCCATAAAGGATAGGGGGAGGGCAGTAATTGAAAGATGACAGGAATCAACCCTGTCCCTCACTGATGATAGCCATATTTTGCAGCCTGGGCTGCCTAGGTAGAAGACTTGGGGAAGTCAGGAACTTAGCTGCCTCCTATTATCTCAGAATGTGTGTGAAGTGTTTAATGAACAGCACTGAGTAAAAGAGGCTGTCATGTGACTGTGGATCAGAAGGATTTCCTTGTATTGGACAATCCATAATCCCTTTGTTTCAGGGAAATCTCTAAGACTGACTTCCCAGGCTGCCTCCCAGCCTCCAGTGCATTTCACTTACGTACACAACCTTGAGGTCTAAAGCTAATTTATTTCTATCCCATTTTCTCTCAGCTTTTATTCTGCATTTAATCAGTTGTCTTGGTCCCACTGCCATTGCAGCCAGGCTGCCGGGAAAGGATTATAGCTGGACCCTGGTGCCTTAACCTCCATCCGGAGCATCTGGCCAACATGCCAGAAAGCAGGATGTCTCAGGCCCTCCAATTCTTTCTGACTGGCAAGCACAGGATAGGTTGAGTTATAGAGCCTTACCTTTGTAGAGAACCCAGAAAGTGGACAAGATAAAGAGGGCTGAAGGCTGTTAAAAAGCCAGCTGGAAAGCAGATGGAAGGTAGAATAAAATTCACCTGCCCAATTCCCCGAAGTCCTCCCCAGGGTACCCTCTGTGGTTACCTGTCGTTTGGCTTCTCATGGCAAGGATGACTGAAGGCTGCTCCAGTAGGGTTTCTGTCTGATATGAGACTGGGAGTTCTGGGAACATCCTAGGGTGATTTTCCATCATAGTGCTCAGGCTGGTGTCTTTACTCTGAGTACAGGCCTCATTGTCTTGATGGAAAACACTTGGGTAAGTGTAAGCCCACATTGGATTGGGCACTCAGACTCGAAGAGAAGCAAAGGCCAAAGCAGAAAGCGGGCACAGGAGTAAACTTGCTGGGTGGTTTTCAGCTAGGAAGTGAGGGCAGGAGTAGGCAGGCCCTAGTGCCTTCATGTGGCTCTTCACACACAGTCGCGGTCGCACAGATGCCTTTGCCAAAGAGCTGTGGACAGTGATCAGTGGCTGAATGGAGGCGCCTCAGATCCCACTCAGTGCCGTTGCTGAAGTGATTTGTGTGTGACTGCAGAGCCAGCTGGCAACCAGAATGAGAAGATGAGTCAGAAGCTCTGAGTTTTCAGGCTAAGACATGGCCTTTAGATGGCATTTCCCGCCCAGTCAGAGAACTCCTGGGATCAGAAGCGGTGTGTTCCTGCAAGGGTCACATAAAGCCCCCTCTCCAGCCCTGTCACTTGCTATAAAGGAGCTGCCATTTCCCCTTTTGCAACGGTGAGATATTGTTGGGGGCTTATCAAGCTAGATGGTGCCTCATGGGGCAGCAGTGTCTTACACAAGGCACACTAGCCCTGTTCCCCACCTTTCCTTCCTCTTTCCCTTCCTAGTCTTCCTTCCTTTCTTCTATCTCCATTTTCCCCTCCCACCTTTGCTGCTACAGCATGTCCTTAGATATGCATAGTGACCACTGGAGGCCCCATATCTCCCTCGCTGTGGCTAATCACGACCATGTTCTTGAAGTCTGTACACAGAAGCTCACTGACATTTGATGTCTCACTAACTCTTGTTTCGCCCCGGAGCATGTAATATCAGGCTTCTCTGTTAATATTTTGGTAAGTGTCCAGATTAGTATCTATGAGGTGACTTACTTAATTTTTAAAAAAAAATACAGTTTATTTAAAAAGTAAATTTGAGAGAGAAAAAAAAAAGAGGAGATTCACCTCCCAAAGGTAGGGGAGGGGGCCAAAGCTTAAGAAAACATGACCTGGCCACAGTTCAAAGAGCACATGGCCATGCCATAGACTAGCAAGGCAATGGCAACATACTTAACTTTAAACGTTATGTCTTCAACTCTGATTTTGTAATATATTTTCATGGCTCACACTTCAAAGGACAACAGAGTACATGGTGAAAAGATGTTCTTCTACCCTGTCCCTATGCTGCCCTGTTCACCTTCCTCAAAGCAACCAGTGTTGCCTGTTTCTTCTAGAGATATTTATGCATATTCAAGCATAATAAACACATATCGTTTTTACCCGTTTTTACATGAGAGGTAGTTTACTATAATGCATGATTCTATAATTTATTTTTTCTGTTTAACCATATATTATCATTCTTTATTGGTCCATAAAGAGCTTCTTAGGAGGTAGTTTTTTTGCTTTATTACAAGTATTAACTTGTAGAATGACTCAGGCAGAAACTTTTGGGAAAATGCTTTCATTGACCCATGTTTAAAAATGTCAGTGCTTCAATTAATTAGACTTATTACTAGGCAAAATATATTGTTTAAATGAAGGAGGTATTTGATTGTTGTGTCTAAGAAGTGATTACTGATGGCTTTTTAGAGCCAGTGTGACTCAGAAAGCATCTTTGATGTTAAGTTTGGAATGACTATATCATTAGTTCTGATTGGGAGTTTGTGTAATTCAAAATTTCAGTTTAAAATCTATTAAGGCAATAAAGAAGCTACATGCTGGATCTCCTAGGCCATGGTGTCTTCCCTCCACTGTGCTGGGACCATTTTGTAAGAACCAGGTGTAGAGGTCTGTGCTGAGTGTACCATGGTCAACAGGAGCTTTGGTCTCTGGAGAGCCCAGATGCTTTTGTCTTTGCAATTGTGCAAAGTAAAAACAAAAAGCTCAATGATTTGCATTTTCCCTATTGAAACCTGCTGACAAGTTGGGCATGCTTCTAGACCAGGTGGCCAACTGGTTGGGCCATGGCCCTTTTCATGGTCATGCTTCTGGTAAAGAGATTGTACTCATGGGGTGATGGGCATGGATGAGAGGGCTCCTTTCTGAGTGTTTGCCAAGGAAGCCATGCTAATGCTTCTGGGAGAGCCAGGCTATTTACAGAAGACAAAGACCATGTGTCTTGCCCTTTATAGGGGTGTGAGGGTTTAGCACCCTCAGGACTAGATGAAGACCTCCAGAAGTCCTGAACACTGGAAAGAATACAGTGCCCAGCTTCCCTTACCTTTCTCCCCTCATGAAGAGGGAATTCAAAATAAAAATAATTCTAAATTTTAAAATAAATCTTCTAGTCCCAGGAGCAATGACTAGTTAGTGTTTAAAATTTATCTATCAAAAATCAAGTTGACTCAGTTTTTTTTCTTATTGTTTGGCTACCCATGTTTTGTTCAAGGACAAATTAAATCTTTCTCTTTTTTTCATTCAGAGTCTCACTCTGTCACCCTGGCTGGAGGGTAGTGGCATGCTCACGGCCACTCAGCCTTGACCTGCTGGGCTCAGTTGATACTTCCGCCTTAACATTCCAAGTAGCTGAAACTATAGGCATGCGCCACCACACCTGGCTAATTTTTCTTGATTTATTGTAGAGATGAGGCTGAGGCTGGTCTTGAACCCCTGGGCTCAGACAGTCCTCTCACCTCAGCCTCCCAAAGTGCTGGGATTATAGGAGTGAGCAATTGCTCCAGGCTTGACAAATTAAATCTTTCTATTGTATGATCTAACATTGTGAGTTTCTGAGTCTCCTGAGAAGCTGCCCTTTTCCTAGGACTTGAGTGGCAGGAATTATTTTACGTAAAGAATTCTGAAGTTAAAAAAATTTTTTTTGTCTACTTAAAAATACCTTTATCCAAACAGAACATTAAAATAGCTCTGAAATTTTCCTTCAAGAAATGCATTTTCTTTTTGAGTGCTCCATGATGAAATCAGTCTTAATTTCAGTTCAACTAGTGTGTAAAAACACACAGTGAGTGATTATTAGTCCCCTAAGGAGGTAAGACAGATGGAGCCTAGAATGGAATTGGCTTTATGATTAATTGAATCCTTGAAGAGTTGAATAGAGTTAGAGCTGATTCGGCCCAATCAGCTCCTTGAGATGGCTGGTGCTGTCCCGAGCCTGGGAGAGAAAAGGGTCACAATAACCCAGATTTATCCTCTATTAAAATGGATTGGATGTATGCACCAGACGGTTCCCATTTTTAAACCATTGATGCAGGATAATTGGAATGGAAACAAACAAGATTAGAACTAGATTACAGGTATTTGTGCAAGTTGCCTCCTAAATCAATCAGAGTCCATGATTTGTTCTGAGGGTGCATTATCATTAGAGTGAATCATTGAAACTCAGAGACACATCTGGAGCTGTCCAGCCAGGAGGGGAGGAGGGAGGAGGGGGAAGCTAAGAACTGCTTGGAGTTGGGAACTAGGTACAACTCACGAGTGCTTTTCTGTCTTTTTGGGCAGAAGTCTTCCCGAGAGAATTTTAATTTATTTTTGCTCTTTTTTCTTTCCAGCAGGGATGCATAATGTATAGGTTTAAAATGATAGTCTCTTTGCCACCGTGAATAGATGGATGTGTTCTTTTTTAATGCTTGGATCAAACTGACACCTAGGGCAGCTGCTGCCTATGGGGACCTTGCAGTCTAGGGACAGGGAAGGGAGAAGATCTGGCACTGTAGGGGACTGAAGCCATGTTAATCACTAAATCCATTAAATCTGTTAGGATGATGGCTGCCTTGCCAGGGGCCCTGTTAGTATAGAACATCATCTGTGGAGCTAGAGAGTATGGGGTTTGCCTTTACCAATGGGCTATTTTTCCCGGCTAGGAGCCAAGGGAGGAAGCCCAGGTTCCCTCCCAAGCCCCTCCCACCACCTGTTTTTAGCCAGGTCATGGGGTGGGATGTGGGGCATGGGACTGAGACCCAGAGTGTGACTCTGATCTAGTCCTGAATTCAGGAGTCTGGACACACGGGACACAGTCTTGGGTCAACAGGTGGCAGGCTGATGTTTAAGGCATCATTTTACTTCTGGGGGACTTTAAGTCTTTAAAAACACGGGGACTAGGTACGTGATGTTCTTTTTGGCTTAAGAAGAGTGCCCTGAGCTCTTTTCTTCGTCAGTTGTCTTCCAGGTGCTGGCGCCTGTGCCACATCCCTGGCAGCATGCTATGGGTTTAGGCCCATAGCACTTCATCTCATAGGCAAGTCTCACCCTTACCTTTGAACTGTGCTGGTTTTTTCTCTCTTCCTTTTTCCATTTTGAGTTTCTGTGAGTCAGGCAGCTCATTTGCATGGGAGTCAGCCAGAAGAAAAGTGGCTTGAAATCTACTTTCATTTTGTCGTGGGAGGTATTTTCCTGTGGAATTGCTAATCAAGCAGGTCAGAGGGAATCATGAGAGATGGCACTCATCCCTAGATGGAAGTGAGTACAGCAAAGCATCTCAACAGGAGGTTGCAAACAAACAAACAAACAAACAAACAAACAAACAACACACTCCTTGATGACATTTCTCAGCTCTGGCATTGTCCAAGTTGAACACACTTAAAATACTTTTCCCAAGAGAAGGAGGTGAGGTGTCTTGGTCCCATATCTGACATGGTGAACCAAGGCCCGTGCCACACCCTCAGGCTGTAGAGACTGCGCCCTGTTTCTCTTCCCTCTGTGTCCCCACTGCCGTGTCCTGCTGTTACCTTGGCCCCTCTAGCTGCTCTTGCTGTGTAGCTTCCACAGCTGCCATTGTGTGAGGCACAAAGGAGTTTAATTTGCCTATTTTGCTGGTGTTCCCTTTGTGAAGAACAGGGCCTGAGAAGTGTCAGATCCCCCTGTGTCTGATATAGCCTTTGTTCTCATCAGAGGCATCTCCTTCTCTTTTAGCTCAACCTTGACTGGACCCTTTTCCTATACTCTGGCCTTGGGCCCCAAGAGCAAACAGAGCTCACATTTTCTTTCTTACTTATGTCTGGGTATGAGGGGATGGCAGTCTCCCTTGGAAGGCCATGTCTTATTCTCTGGAGCTTAAAGTTCTCAAGAATATATAGTAGGTTGGTGGTCCAATGTCATTCTTTCCTGGGACTAAGTAATCGTTGGCGTCCAGGGTCCAGGAAACCCATTTCTCTTTTATACTTGAGCCTGGATTTCACTTCCCATCTGCCTCGAGTGCTGTTTCTCCTAGAGCTGGTAGTGACAAGAAGCAGGCTAGACACTTGACTCTGCTGGTTATATAAGGTAGAGGACTTATTCAGTGTCTTTCTTAGCCTTTGATGTTTTAGACCTTGGTTGGAATCTGTCCTCTGAGATAGGGGAGCATTCTCACCACCTTTGGTAATCCCCCAACTGACCCAATGTGACAGAAAGCTTTTATTTTAGCCTTCAGGATGACGCACTACTTGGGCTATCCTGTCCTACCTAGCTGCCCGGGGCCCAGAGCTGTGGGCAGGGTATGCATCATAGAGATGGCTGGATGAGCTGTTTCTGGAGGTGGTTAGGATCCATCTCTCATCTCTGGGAGGAAGGGTGCCAACTGGGCACTTGTGTCATGGACACGCTCTCTGTTGGCGTGGACATCACCGTCGTTCATACTCACAGTTCTTGCCAGGCCTCCCTCTTGGGAGCAGGGTTCTCTGTCGAGGAGTTTCATTAGGGTAGGATGTGTGGTTGTAGGCTGGGCATCTTCTTGGGCACACATGTATCTCATGGAGTAAGAGGGGACATGTCTTTGCCCTGCTCCCCTCTGTGTGCTACTCCAGCCTCTGGGCTAGTAGGAAAATGTGACTCTTGGTGACCAACAGGAAGAGGAGAATTAAGCCAAGTAGCAGTCATGGCTAAGGGCTTCCTACCAAGAGGGATGCTTTTTGGAACGGTGCTCGATGCCACCCCCCACCATGGGTGTTTTATTAAAAGGTTACTTTGTCTGTGAACCATCTGAAAAGAACTATGCTAGGGAACCCCCACAGGCAGCAGAGATGCCATCTAGGGATACAGAGGGACCCAAAGGCACAGGGCTCCCACTGATTTTTACGACAACCTTGGCTAAACCTGTTGGCCTCTCAGGCTCTTAACTGGAAGTGGGTTATATTCTCCTACACCTCTTGGGGCCATGGAGAGATAGATGAGATTGTCCCTATAAAATGCTCTGATTGTCTTGGAAGAAAAATGTTGTATCTCTGCCAGTTGTTGTTGTTGTTATTAACAGTGACACTTGAAAATCGATAGGGCATTGCTCTGAGGAGCTGCAAATACTGCCCATGCCTCTGTGTTCTCCAATTTATTCTCGCCTTTTCCTAATGGAGGGAGGGGCAGGTGCTGCCCCTGCACACCTCGCTGGTGGTTGGGAAGATTAATCTCATGGTAATGAGAACAACTGGGGTTCGTGAACTGGACAAATGCATTTAGCGTTCATGGCAAGCAGGCTCAGGGAAGCCAGCTCATTTGACAAATGTTTATTGAATTTCAACTCTGTTATGCTTTTAAGGGATACAAAAATGCATTTGGCACAGTTACTGCCCTCAAAATGTTTAGAGTCTAGACCAAGATGTGAAGAATATTTAGAAATAAGAGTATCTACAATATGCCAGCACTGAGCTAAGAGGTTCACCACATTTTCTCATTGAATCTGACTAAGTTATTACTATTACGAAGTAAGTATGATTATTATTTCCATTTTATACATGAAGAAACTGAGGCTTAGGGAGGCTAAGTACTAGCCTGGGGTTGCACAGCTAGTCTATGTTAGAGCCAAGACATGAACCCAGGCAGCATGACTTGAAAGCCAAGCTTTTAATTACCCACAGTGCCATGCCAAGTGGTGATAAATGCTGAGAGCAAGAAACAGCGAGAGCACCTTTTCCCACAGAGTTGAGTTGGGTGAGATTCTGGGCATCTGGGATAGAAGGGAATGCAGCCCCTGCCCGCCACTGGCCTGTATATAATTTGGGCTTCTGTTGTTTAATCTGCCCATGAGTCAAGAATCAGCCTTATTCCTTGCATTATTTTCATGTGCCATAGGTCACATTAAACCCCAAGAGGAAAATTCTGGAGTATGTGTATCAGGAATGAGCAGTGGATAAGAAACTTGATTTCAGCAGCTTACTTGTCCCATGAAATGACCCTGGTCAAGCAAGTCCAATTGAGGTAGACTCTGATTCTGCCTTGAGGAGGGCATTTGTGGATTTCTTCCCTCCTCTTTTGATACATTGGGTTCTGGTGTCTCTGTAGTTGGATTCTCCAAGGGAGTCCTCCACTCACTTGCGCCCTCCTCACCAGAGGCTTTTTTTGGGACCATTGGGAACAGGAACGTCCTCTGAGGCACGAGTGCCCATCTCAGCTTGTGGTCCTGGGACCAGAATGCTTCTCATAAGAAATCTCCCTTTTACTGGAGACAGGCACACCCTGGGTGAACCTCTGATGCGAATAGTGAGGCTGCCATGGCAGTGTTAGACCTGCCACACCAGGAGGACTGTTTGCCTGTTGTCACCAAGCACAGGAGAGGACTCTGACTTTGGGGAAGGGTCAAGCACAGTATTTTTAGCAAGCAATCCTTTATCGTTTATTCAGCCACTTTAAAAATAGATACCACCCTTTCTTTCTAATTGGCACCATTTGTCATCCTCTGTCCTTGCTTTTCATACACTGAACTGTTCATGAATATTTATTTACCTTCCCAAAGGCAGCTCCATATATGTGTGTGTATGTGTGTGTGTGTGTGTGTGTGTGTGCATGCATGTGCCTCTAAAACTCTCTCACTCTACCCCTCCTTTCTTTCCTACCATGCAAAGGGCTATAGCGTAAATCAAGGATGGAAGGACAAGTCTCTTTCTTTGATGCCTCCACTGATAAGTTCCCACACCTCTGTTCTGGACCTCTGCTTATCTGTTAGGTTACCTGCCCCCTGCCTTGGGGCTCATAGCAAATTGGTTTTCCAAAATGTCTACCATTTTAAGAACTCAGCCTACCTTGAGCTCCCATACCATACCTCCAACCTCTTTACCTGACTGTGAAATGCTTCCCCTTGGCAGCCAAGTCCAGGATCCCTGAGGTACTTTGATGAGGCACCCTGGCTTGGCCATTAAGCTCTTCAGATTTTCTGAGGTTACTCTTGGCAAAGTCAAGAAGAAGGACGTTAAGAAGCCAGCTTCACCTTCTTTTTTCCCTAGTAAAACTAGTAAAACTTCTGCCTGTCAGCCACAATGATTCAAAAGCCCTAGCAGTTTTGAAAACAGGAGCCTAGAGCCCACCTCAGGGATGTTGTCTTGAGCTGGAGATTCCAGAGGGAACCAGCTCCTTCTGGCTGGGCCCCTCTTCCTGAGCCATTGTTCTGTCTTTGGCCCACCAGGGTGGCTGAAGAGACAGAATGACTACTTGAGCATTTAAATCAGAAAGTTTTTGATGAGTTTCACTTCTCAGGTAGTTGTATCTAACACTCCTCGGTGTTCTTTTTGATTTTTCTTTTTAGTTGGAGCCTCACTCTGTTGCCCAGGCTGGAGTGCAGTGGCACGTTCACGGCCACCGCAGCCTTGACCTGCTGGGCTTGGGCATCATTCTGCCTCAGCCTTCCAAGTAGCTGGAACTACAGGTGCACACCACCACGCCCAACTAGTTTTTTAATTTATTGTAGAGATGAGGTCTTGCCAAGTTGCCCAGGTTAATCTCGAACTCATGAGCTCAGGGAGTCCTTTTGTCTCTGCCTCCCAAAATGCTGGGATTACAGGCTTGAGCCACCACACCCAGCTCCTTAGTGCTCTTTTCTTCATGCTCCAGAAATGGTTTCGGATATCATTATGTTCATTCTTGTCTCCTGGCAAGGTAGCCCTCTCTCACAGCCCACCCCAATACTTACCTCTTCTGGCCTTAAAAATTGATTCATTCACTTGAAAAAAATATGCCTTGAGTACATACTATGTGCCAGGCATTTTGGTGGTAGACTGAAGATGTAGTGGTGAACAAGACAGATCTGTCTCCTTATATACCTTATCTTTTAGTCAGAAGTTCATTTTTAAAAGTCAGTCAATACATCATCAAAATTAAATACTTCTGTGCTTCAAAGGATAACATCAAGAAACTGAAAAAACAAATGACAGAATGGGAGAAAATTTAACAAATCATATATCTGGTAAGGGACTTGTATCTAGAACATATAAAGAATACTTGCGCCGGGCTCGGTGGCTCAGCCTGTAATCCCGCGCCTTTGGGAGGCTGAGGTGAGTGGATTGCCTGC
>NW_007246451.1:34883-108265 GCF_000164805.1 Carlito syrichta
GGGAGCGGCCACTGCACTCCAGTCTGGGTGACAGAGTGAGACTCCAACTCAAAAAAAAAAGAATACTTGCAATTTAACAACAGAAAACCCATTTAAAAACTCTTAAAATTCAGCAATAAAAAGACAACCCAATTAAAAAATAGGCAAAGACTCTCTGGATAAATAGCTGTCCAAAGAAGATCTGCAAATGGACAATAACCATATGAAAAGAAACCTAGGCAACATAATGAGACTTTGTCTCTACCAAAAGAAAAAAAAAATTAGCCAGGCATGGTGGCCGAGTGTGTGGTCCCAACTACTTGAGAGACTGAGGCAGAAGAAACTCCTGGGCACAGAAGGTTGAGGCTGCAGTGAGTCATGGTTGTGCCACTGCACTCCAGCTTAGGCAACAGAGTGAGATCCCAACTTTAAATATATATATATGAAAATATGTTCAACATTGTTAGCTACCCAGGAAATGCAAATCAAAATCACAATGAGTGAATACTTTACACTCACCAGGATGGCCGTTAGTATCACAAACTCAGATGGTGAGGATGTGGAGAAGTTAGAACCTCATGTCCTGCCACTTTGAAAAACACGAGTAGCTCCTCAAATGGTTAAACATAGAGCTACCATATGATCTAGCAATTCAACTCCTAGGGATATACCCAAAATAAGTGAAAACGTATAACCACACAAACTTGTATATGAATGTGCATAGCAGCGTTATTCATAACAACAAAAAAAATGGAAACAATTCAAATGTCCATCAACAGATAAATGGATTAATATGTTGTATATCCATATAAGGAATATTTAACAATAAAAAAAATTAAAGTACTGATAGATGCTACAAATGGATGGTAGACTTTTAAACATCCTAAGTGAAAAAAGCCAGTCACAAGCACTGTAACTTATATCATTCCACCTATATGGCATGTCCAGAATATGCAGGTCTACAGAACTAGAAAGTAGATTAGTGCTGAGGGAGAGAGGATTGGGGAGCACTGGGAGTGACTGCTAATAAGTATGAGATTTTTTTGTGGGGGAGTGGTGAAAATGTTTTAAACTTTATTGTGGTGGTAGTTGTATAACTCAATATATGAAAAGCCATTGAATTGTGCACTTTAAATGAGTGAATTGCATGGTATGTAAATTTTATCTCAATAAAGAGGTTTTAAGAAGGTAATAAGTGTATTGAAGAAAATAAAACAGGATTATATAGAGGTTCTTTAGATAGAGGAGTTGTGGAGACTTTTCTAAAGAGATATCATTCTGGCCTCAACTCAAATGCAGTTGGAATCAGCCATGCACAGTAGGCTAAGAGTTTCCAGGCGAAGGGAACAGCCTGTGTAGGGTCCCTCAGGTAAGGACAGGATTAACCAGTGGGGAAAGAAGCCAGAAGGCCAGTATGGCTGAAATGGAGTGAGCCAGAGGGAGGATAAGAAGAGTGAGGTTGTGGAAGTTGGCAGTATATCTGGGTAAGCTGTATCTGGATTTTATTCTAAGGGTAATGGGAAACTACTGGTGGCTTTTAATCAAGGCAGTAACAAGATATGATTTTCATTTTTAAAATGATCTCCCTCGTTTCTTTGTGGGAAGGAACTATTCATATTTTCAGAATATAGAGCCTCCTACCTTCTTAACTTAAACCTCTCATAGTCGAATGTTCTTTCTGGTGTCTAGTTCAAGGCATCCTCTCTCATCAAGATTTTGAATGATAGAGATGATGGCCATGATAACCCTTCATAACTTGGGAAGATTATTGTCCCCAGATTAGGATATGGACTCAGAAAGTGGGTATGGCTGTTTTAATTATGAGACTGCGGCTGTCCAGGCTCAGGACCATGGTGTCTGCCTGGTTTTCCAGTGATGGGCTATCTTCAGCCATGGTACCCTGGCCCTAAGATGAGCAGAGCAGTCCTACCACTGCCACCAGCTGGCAGCATGTCCTCTTCCTTTCTTCTGAGGTTGAGGATGGTCTGGAGGATAAGCAACACAGGGTGCTGTGTTGAGGTTCCACAACCCAGTGGCAGGGTTGGAATGGGCTTTTATTTGGATCCAGGCAGCTCTTGAGACGATACATGAGGTGGTGATTTAGAGCATAAGGCAGGAAATATATGGCCTGTATTAAATCTGGACTCTACCACTTGTTAACTGTGTAATCTTGGGCAAGTTATTAAATTTCTCAAACAATTTCCTCTTCTGGTTAAAATGTGGATAATAACAACACCTACCTAGGTTGGTGGTTGTAGAGGATTAGATGTGTTAATACATGTAAAGTATTTAGAAGAGCCCTCGGCAAGTAGTGCTCAGGGAGTATTAACTGCTATTATTATCTTCTCTTTGTTCACCCAAATGTTTTCACAGAGTCAGTTTAGGATGGTGATGTACTTCTCTGGAAAAGGTGGTGGATGGCACATAGTCATTAGAGCTTTGCTTGCCCAACAAACATATACATATATTTTAAAATTTCATATGTATTGTTTCCTCTGACTATATAAGTAATGTGTCCTCAGTGTAAGCTTTTCAAACATTAAAGTAATATATAATATAGAAGGTTGAGTACCGGGCGCAGTGGCTCAAGCCTGTAATCCCAGCACTTTGGGAGACCGAGGAGAGAGGATTGCCTGAGACCAGGGGTTCAAGACCAGCCTGGGCAACTTGGCAAGACCTTGTCTCTACAATAAATAAAAAAAAAATTAGCTGGACATGGTGGTGCGCGCCTGTGGTTCCAACTACTTGGAAGGTTGAAGCGGAAGAATCGCTTGAGCCGGCAGGTCAAGGTTTCGGTGGCCAGGAACATGCCACTGCACTCCAGTCTGGGCAACAGAGTGAGACTCCAACTCAAAAAAGTTGAAATTATATCAGAAGGATGTAGGTAAGTTGTAGAGAAAAACCCAATGGTGGTTTATTCACTCATGCAACAAATATTTACTGAATGCCTACTATGTGTTTCCTCTGAGAGTTACAATGAAGGTTAAGGGTGGTAATATAAGAAGAATACAGAGCATGTGCTGGGCACCCAGTAAGCACTAAATGATGGTAGTTTCTATTATTGTTGATATTGTCAGCCTGACTGTAAGCAGAGATGTGGACATTATGAATATTTTTTGCAAGCTCTTCCTTTATTGAAGGGCTGGGATACCTGGGGCATAAAAGTCATTGTCCTCTCTTTTATAGTGCTCAAAGATTGGGAACTGTGGCCCTGCTGCCAGATCTGGTTCTTCCATTGATGCATCCCTTCCGGAAACAATGCTGGGAAGCATTTCTCCTTTCCCTCTTGTCCAATTTATTAGCTGTTTACTTCTGTATAACAAATTATCCCAAGCTTAGTGGGTTAAAACAACAGTAATAAGTTATTTCTCACAGTTTCTTTGAGCCAAGAGTTCAAAAGTGTAGTCAAAATGATGACTGGGCCTGGAGGATCTGCTTCCAGTGCACATGTCTGGCAAGTTGGTGCTGGATGTTGGTAAGAGGCCTCAGTTTCTCTCTGTGAGTCTCTCCATAGGGCTGTTCCAGTATCCCCATGGCTTCCTCCAGAGTAAACAACATAAGAGAGCAAGTGACCTAATCTCAGAATCTAAAACCATCACCTCCTCTTTATTCTTTTGATTGCACAGGTCAGCCACAATTGATGTGGGAGGCAATAATACAAAGACATGCATAGCAGAAGGTGGAAATCACTGATGGCTATTCTGGAGATTGGCTACCATACCTATTATCCAAGGATTCTGTCTAGCTAGGCACTATGGAAGGAGACCCCAAGCAGGCACAGATGCTTGACTGTGTGGTACGTGGTACTCATTGTAGCTTGCAGTACCTATACCCTTCCCCCATGCTCTGGCCATACAATGCTAAGCTGCCCAGCTTAGGAGCTGCTGCCTGGCTGAAGTGGTGGCATGCCAGGGGGAAGGCAGTGGTTTCATTTTTGAGTCTTTGATCATGATGATAGATGAAGTGAGTGATGGCAGACTGCACTCTCTTGGAGGTCTGCAGTGACTTCTGCTTCCAGATTCTGGATTTTTTTAAATGGACTGACCAGCTGACCAGCCTCTTCTTATAGGCTTCTTTCTAATGTTTCAGAGGAAAGGGCCATTTCTGTTACCTTGAAATCCAGTTATTTCAAGATGAGGGTAGATAGTATCATACTAAAAAAAAGACTATTTTCGTTTTTCACATTTTTATGTGTTCTATAAGGAAGTCTTACAAAGTGGGAGAGGTAAGAGTTGGGTGGCAGAAGAACTTCCTGAGTAAGAGCCAGGACTGTGGACGGACAGACAGCTTGACGCTGTGTATCCCTGGGCAAGTTAATTAACCTGTCTGAACCTTCTCTTCCTCAACTGAGAAATGAGGGAAACAGAAGTGCTTCACAGATTCATTGTGAGGATTAATGAGATAACCTATAGGTTATATATATAAAGCTCATAGCACAGAGCATGGCACATGGCAAGGAAATGCAGTAACAACTGTCACTAAAATGTTATTAATGTTAATATCATCATTATTATCATGCTCAACAACTCTCAATGAGACTGAGAGAGAGGCAGTGACTTATCAAGCAATAAGGCAATCTGGGCCTGGGAGCAAGGCCTCCTTCCCTCTTCCAGCTTTCATACTTTCCATCTTGAATGCACTTCCACATGATGCCTGAACCACAAATAGAAGTTTGGGCAACTCCCAATTATCCCTAGTGTGAATAATTCACTCTGAGATAATCTGTGTGCCTGGTTGGCTTCCCAAATCAGCTGAGTGGATTATTCTCCCCTTTCAATTATTCAACAGTACAAGTAATTGAGAGCTGGCATTAGAATGTAAAGGCCGTGAGGTCATCTCCTGTTGTTCTCAGTTGCTTAGCCCTGCCAGTGATGATGTTCCAGGAAACGTGGAGACTGTAGAGCACAGCCCCACGAGGGAGGACAGAGGTGGTAATAGGCATGACGGCAAAGAATGAAGGCCCTTAGATGTCACCTGCAGGGCAGGAGAACCATGAAGAGCAGCTTACAAAGGCTGCCTTCCCTCTCCCTGGGCCAGAGGAAGAGACCCTACTGCAGCCGGGTTCACAGTCCTGAGGAGCTCTTTGAATTTAAATTTTGATTCTGGAATGTTAGATCTTCCAGGAGTCTTTAGAAACATGACTGACCAGCCTGGGCTCGGTAGCTCAACCTGTAATCCCAGCACTTTGGGAGGCTGAGGCGAGTGGATTGCCTGAACCTGCGGGTTTGAGACCAGCCTGGGCAACTTGGTGAGACCTTGTCTCTGCAATAAATAAAAAATTAGCTGGGCGTGGTAGCACGCATCTGTAGTTCTGGCTACTTGGAAGGCTGAGGCGGAAAGATCGCCGGAGTCCAGCAGGACTAAGCAAGCACTTCTCTCGCCCGGTCACCAGGGCCTCAGCCTGTGAGTATGCCACTGCACTCCAGCGTGGGTGACAGAGTGAGACGCTGACTCAAAAAAACAAAAAAAAAAAGAGAAAGAAACATAACTGACCACCACCACATTTCCTTCTGTTTGCTGCTTAATCTAACCTCAAGGGACTGCACCAGCAGGCCCAAGCATCCTCTCCTCTCTGCAGAGCAGGATCTCTTCATTGAAAACAGCAAGAGTCAAAGTGACCCTATCACATAAAAAATAAATGGGTCAAGAATTATGTATACATGTATATTGTGCTTGTATTTGTATATGCATAGTATAAAGATCTGCGCTTGCCTCTGAGGGTATGAGGAATGAGAGTAGGAGAAAGACTTTTCCTTTCTATTTTGCACCCTTCTATACTGCATGCATTTTGTTTTTACCATAGCTTAAGTAATTTTTAATTCTTTAAATTATTTACTTATTATAAAATAATAAAATTAAGACATGGAAGTTGCTGTTGGATTTTCTGGCATGAGCCCTTTGGACTCTGTTTTAGCTCTCCTGGTCGCTCTCTGGGCCACATTGTCCTTATACAACCTCTAATTGTGTAAGGATAGCCTTTAACTGGCTGGAGTTTGATAATGGACTCAACAGTTTGCCCAGATCTTTTCGGTCAGCTGGCTGGCTAGGCAGGACTCTGGAATACAGTGGCCTAGGCTTGTCTCAGAGTCATAGACTCCTCACTGGAACTAAGCAAGCACTTCTCTCCCTGGTCACCGGGGCCTCAGCCTGGGGTTGCCAGACTCCCTCCTACCCTGCCCAACTCTCCTTCTTGCCTGAGGAGCCTGTCCTGGATCTGCTGGACCCAGGGTTACTCTGTTAGCCACAGTCCCCTTTTTGCCTTTGGGGAGAAGGGTGAAACTTTTTTTTTTGAGTTGGAGTCTCACTCTGTCGCCCAGACTGGAGTGCAGTGACCGCTCCCGGCCACCACAGCCTCGCCTGCTGGGCTCCAGCGATCCTTCCGCCTCAGCCTTCCAAGTAGCCAGAATTACAGGCATGTACTACCACACCCAGCTGATTTTTTGATTTATTGTAGAGATGAAGTCTCACTGCCCAGGCGGGTCTCGAACCCGCGGGCTCAGGCAATC
The DNA here is from genome assembly GCF_000164805.1 of Carlito syrichta. NCBI lineage: Eukaryota > Metazoa > Chordata > Mammalia > Primates > Tarsiidae > Carlito > Carlito syrichta. The sequence goes on from NW_007246451.1 coordinate 41,369, forward strand.
CACTCACCTCAGCCTCCCAAAGGCACGGGATTACAGGCTGAGCCACCGAGCCCGACTGAAACTCTTGATTCAGATACAGTTTTGATGTGCTGATTGTCCAAGTTTAATTGTTTTAATGGAGAAAAAAGGTTAGTTGCTGTTTTAACTGTTTCTCTGAGATTTAAAAAAATTAGTTTGTAACTCAAGAAAAATTATTTGAGCTTAGCTTGGGGTTCATTGTTACTGAAGTTCACTCTGGGTTTTGTCTGGAGATTGGCTCCACCTGTGCTGAGGAAGGGCAGGGGAAAATCGGAGGCAGTAGTGTGCTAGTCTCTGAGACTCTCAACAGCAGCAGTAAATTGGTGTGTGTGGAGCAGGAGCCCACACACCCAGAGAGCACACACACACACAGCAGGAGCCCACACAGAGCTCTGGGCCAGAGGGCCAACAATAGGAAGCTGCTGTTTGTCCTGGTTCAGTGTTCTGCTTCCACCTGGGCCCAGAATGGCTGCATTGAACCTCCAAAGGTGGCTCTGCATACCAGGCATAGCTAGAGCACTTAACCGTTCCACGTGGGAGCTGAGCCTCATTTTCCTGCATTTCTAGGAAAGGCATCAGTGGACAAATAATGGTGGCAGAAAGAACTTTGTCGCCAGGTGTTGGCTCACACCATAGCCTAGAGCCCGATGAGGGAGTTAGCAGACTCTGTGATGGGGCCCACGAGGTAGGATGGAAGGCCAAGGACCTCTCTTCCTTCAAGTCAGGTTGTAGGGAGAACCTCATTGTGAGTCCTTTGTACTGGGCACCAACAATGTGGCGGCTTTTGTGGCAATGGGGATGTGGTAGGTTTTCTACTTCTACAGCTAAGAAGCCCAGCTCCCCTCTCCCAGAGGAGGGGTATCTTGGGAATAGAGAGCTATTCTGTGAAACCATTGGTGAGAATGGGGGGCAACTCCAGGCTTCTATAGTCAGTGCTCTGAGAAGGAGATTCAAGTTAGTTGGTGCAGAAACCCTCCAGAGAGTTGGCTGGCTGGGGGAGTGCCTTTCTGTGCTTTAATACTATGTGGATTTCCTAAGTGGGGCTGTTTGATATTGATAAGGTCCTGTACTTGGGCCTTAGGGACAGATCTCTAAGGCTTGGTTGCTTTTATTTCTTATTTATTTATTTTTATTTTTTGAGTCAGAGTTTCACTCTGTCACCCATGCTAGAGTGCAGTGGCATGCTCATGGCCACTGCAGCCTCTCCCTGCTGGACTCAGGTGATCCTTCTGCCTCAGCCTTCTAAATAGCTGGAACCACAGGCGTGTGCCACCATGCCCAACTAATTTTATTTACTGTAGAGACAAGGTCTCGCCATGTTGCCCAGGCTGGTCTCGAGCCCCTGGACTCAAGCAATTCACTCAACCTCCCAAAGTGAGCCACCACGCCTGGCTTGGATCAGCTGCTTTTAAAGGAATAAGCAGCAGGGCCTTTGCGAGTTTCAGGTTGGTAGTGTCAAAATAGATCTCTGCAAGCACAGCCCCAGACTGTTAACAGACCTGGTCCAAATCCCAATCTAGTCCCAAACAACCTATTATTATCTAGTACCTTGGCCCGAGGTGGTATAAAACAATGTGGTAGGCTGTGAAGTCTCTTAATTCATGTTGTTTTTGGTCTCTCAACACATTCTTCTATCTTCCTTGGAAAACACTTCCTTTCCTTTGGAAATCACAACAGTGTCACCTGGTCAGGTGAGGCTGTCAACCTTTGTGCCCCACCTGTTCCTTTCTTAGTTATAACAGCTCATATGACCTAGACTAGCCACTCAGTACCACTTCCAGCTATACTGTGGTTGGTCCAAGGGTGAGCATGTGACACAAGTAGTCCCAACCAGAGTACTTCTTTGGAATTCTACCATTTGGGAGGATGAAGCTCTCTTTATGCTGGGATTGATTCATTTGGGGTAGCAAAGACTAGAGAGAAGCAAAGATTAGGAAGCCTGAGAGAGAGCCTTGGCACATTGCTTTAACCTCTGGACTAAGCTGTGCTTTTATCTTTGTCATCGTTTTTCATGATAGGACCCAGCAATCTTTTTTTCTTAGATGAGTTTGAATTTAGTTTGGTCACTTAAAAACAGAGTCTTAACTAATAAAAACAACTTCCAACGGATCTGTTTGCTTCCAAATAGCTAATGTCATATCCAGGAAGCTATTTCCTAGGTGAAATCCTGTGCCTAACACGGTACTTTGTGCCCACTGGAGTGCTCGCCTCATGTCTCTCCTGTGGTATCTGCACCCTCACCATCTGTCACCAACCGTTGAGAGGAGAGGAGTGGTCTGAACCGGGGTCTCCCAGCTTGCTTCTGTTGGTGGCAGTGAATCCTGTCATCTGTGCGTGCATTTTTTTGTCTCCTTTCCTCTCTGCCTCTGCTTCTGCAAAGATAAATACAATCTGTCAGTCTTGCTTTGCAGGGGCCTTGCCAAACACGTCAATGATGGGGAGTTTATCGGTCTACCTCAGGCTGCTGTCTTCCAGATGTAGACAAGAGACCATACTCCTATGGCATAACGCTGTTTGCAGTCGTGGTTGAGATTGTCTCCCTCTGAGATCAGGCTGTCCCCTGGTGCCCACTGAAAGCTGGTGGTGAATTTATTGTGCCTAAAACATCAGGGCAGTGTTAGAGGTTCCTTGCCCACTGCTTCATTCCCAGACTGCTTGTGCCAGCTGCAGGGCCCTCGTGAGGCTGTTAGGTGTCTCTCTGTGGCAGATTCATTGTTCCATATTTTTATTTAATTACTTACTTTTACAGCTCTTAGAATAAATCTAATTATCCATCTGTTATGCTACATTATCCCACTGCAGTTCATGCAATTCTTTCTCATTGTATGATATTTGTCAACTTGACCTTGCCCTCTTCCAAAGTTGTTTCTCCCTTGTGTGGCTCTCTGCCACCTCCTCAGTGGATCCCCAGGCAGAGCTAACTGCGAGTGGCTCTCATGGAGCAGTGGTTGGTGGAGCTTGGAGTGTTTCGGAAGGAGGAGAGTGGCCAAGGAGCCATTTCTGCTGCCATGCTGACCTGACACAAGTCTGGAAAGTTGGGTGGGTGCCATATAGGTGCATCAGAAAAGAAAGCAAAAGTTCTAGACTATGGTTTTCGGTCTTCAGCCAAAGGACTCTTGTCAAGGAGGACAGCCAGGTGAAGTCAGGCTGAAAGGAGATGACTGTGGTAACCTATGGACATATCTGTGGATTGTCCTGCCATGGCTGACAAGCAGTACTTAATCTTAGAATTGAGTCAGAGCTGATCTTAGACATAGCAGAGGCAGACATTACTTACTAGAGATGATTTCAAGAATCATGTGGAAGTCCCTGGCCCTAAATTATTTTTTTTCTCTCTCTTGGTTACTGCCTAAGATTCTGTTAATACCATTAGGAATCAGTTTCTTGATTTCATATATCTATTACTTTTCTTTGTGGGCAAATGCAGATGTTCCTAGGAGGAATACCCCAGAGGGTCACTGAACACCTGCACTGTGTCCCTTTTCTCAAGCAGGCAGGGGAGATGTGGTGGTGATGACACATGAGGTAGTTGGTCAAGGGAATCAAGTTAGAGGGAGAGGGGAAGATAAGCCAAAATTCAAGGCGTTGGCTGGAACCTGACTCCTGAGCTCTAAGTGCAGGTAAGGGACTCAGAAAGGGAGGGAGGTCGTGTATCCAACCCATTCACATACCGAATCATGGGACTTGGGGCCAGCGAAGGGGCACAGAGCCTCCTCATCTCTTCAGTCAGCTCCTGCCTGTTGCATGCTGGGCCTTGGGCTAGACCTCTAGAGTGAGGTTTCAGATGACTAGGTAACAAGTTACAGTCCATGTCCTTGAGGGAGCTTACAGTTTAGCAGGGGAAACAGACTTTGATCAGGTCTCTCAAGAGCATCAAAGGAGAATGAGGGCCCGGAAATGCATAGCAGGGTTCCAGTGAGTGTCAGGAGGTCAGGAAATGTTTCTCTGAGGAAACGGTATTTGGAGTGAGACTTGGAGGAGCAGGAACTAGCCAGACGAAGACGGGGACAAGGATGTCGAGGGGCAGGGTAGGGGTACTCCAAGCACAGGCAGTAGAGCTAGAGCACAGCATGTTTGTGTTGAGAATATCACTGGGAGAAGGGAGGTCCTCTCTTTTCATCACTTTTGGTTCTGACATAGGGTCATTTTCAGCAGATGTCCTGAATGGAAGCACTGAAGCTGGTACTATTACTGCTTCCAAAGCATGTGCCCTTGAGGGCCAGGGAAGGACTCGTGTGTGGCAGGGCTGCTTTCTATTATGGAGCCTCTGTGGTCAGAGCCTCTGTGATTCACTGCCTCATACTCCAAGGTGCCCACAGCTGGTGGCAGGGCTTGCTTCACTGGCTGACTCCTCCTCCTCCTCCTCATTCTCCTGTCCCGCCTCCAGCCCAAGCCCACATTAAAGGCCTTCCGACTTGGATGTGGGCCCCGGCTGGAGCTCATTACAACCCAGTGGCCAGGCCCTCCATGTTCCCTTCCAGGTTAAGACTTCGCAGGCATCAAAGACTGCAGGAACACCCCACAGGCCTTCTCCCTTAATCATCTTGCTCCTGGCCTGTCTGCGTGGCCTCCTTAGCAGAGCGCTTCCTACCAGAGCCTCTGGTGACTTTCCACAAGTTTCCCCTCATTCCAACAAACAGGATTCAGTGACTAATTGCTGGTATTTTTCTCCTCAAGACTCTATTTATATAGGATGTCATGTTGGGGGTGGGGGAAAGCTGATTCTGGTCTTGGGGGTGCTGCTGTTCCCTGCAACTGCCATCATTAGACTGAGGCCCATGTGGCATTGATGTCCACACTTTGTCTTTATTCCTGTATTTTTTTTTGTCATTTCAACATTTGGTTCTTTGAACATCTAACGTCCCTTTTATGCTTCTCATCTCTCACAGAAGATTGTTGTATTTTGTCCCCCACCGAAGCTGCGTTTCCTTTTGTCAGATTTCTCACTTTCTTCCTTATTGTATTTTGATCAGTGCAACCACGTAGGTCTGGGTTTTTTTGGGAGCTTTTCGTCTTCCTGGCAGTGGCCCTCATGGCCTGGGTCTTCTCTTAAAAGCTGGGCTCTACCTCAGGCCCCTGAAACAGGACTTTCCTATCAGGGTGAAAGAGAACCCAGCTTGTTTTCTGTCCAGTGATACTTTAGCCTAGTGGTTCTCAAAATTAAGCATGCAGCAGAAGCACCTGGTAGCCTTGTTAAACTACAGATGGCCAGGCCCCTCCCCCAAAGTTTCTGATTCAGTGAGCCTGGGTTGGGGCCTGAGAATTTGCATTTTAACTAGTTCCCAGATGCTGCTGGCCTAGAGACAAGACTGAAAACCACTGCCTTAAAATAATTCCTCCTTTACTTGAGCCAGAGTGGCCAGGACCCTAGGCAGGAAAGAATAGTAGGGGACCAGTCTTCTCCTCCTCCATACTGGGTCTTGCTCACTAAAATTAAATGATGGAGAACGTGGCAGTAGTGTCATAATATTAAATACTTCTACAGTGATTTCACCTGCCCCATCTCACTTGCTACAGCAGATTCCTTGGTTAAGTAGCCTAGCTTCTTGACAAATTATTGAAGTAAAGTTCAGATAAGTTAAATATGTCTTCCTGGCCATTCAGTGAGTACTTTGTGTTGAGTTCCCAGTGGAATTTATGTTTCTTAGCATCTATTGTAGAGCTTTCATGACTCTGCCACTTATTAGCTATGTGACCTTGGGAAAAATTGCATAGCTTTCTGTGATTTAGTTTGTTGATTAGTAAAATAGAGATAATAGTATTTGCCTCATATACTTGTCATGAGGATTACACAAGTTAATATTGGAAAAGTACTTGGGAGCTATTAAATGCTGGCACTCCAGAATTCACTCTCCTGATGAGTAGGAGGAGCTGCCTTTAGTTTTGTGTTTCTGTCACAAGTGGCCCGGGAAGCTGTACCACTACCCACCAGACAGCATTATCCAGGGCCATTAGGATGGGGCTCAGTCACTTGAGAAAAAGTCACTTCTATTTGTGGTCCACCGTGAGAGAATGGCATGGAGGAAGCCAAGTGGGTGGCATTTGCCTCCAGGAGTTCAGGATGGAGTGGTAGAGTCATGAAATAACTTGCTAAGGTTAGGCTAAGACAGATTAATTAGCCTGTCTCAAGGTCATGCAGAAAGGAAGTTCTGGATTCAAACTCAGATCTGTCTGACTCCAGAGCCTGTGATCTTTACCACTGCTAAGCTGCAGTGATGTCTCCATCTGGAGGGCCATTTTCCCTGCCATGGGTGCCTAACCCTGGCCTGTTCCCAGGATCTCTTGCCCCTCTGCTCAGGGTCCAGGTTGTGGAACCATGAAAATGCTTTATTCTCCTTTGTATCTTTCATGGAATTTAGTTACAAAGTCTTATACAGAGTAACCATATGTTCTGTGTATGCCTCCTGTCCCAGTGTAGTAATTAATCGTACCCCCTTTCATGCTTAAAAGTGTCCCAGTTTGGATAATAAATTATGTGGTCACCCTGCTTACACATGGTCCTCCCAACTCAGGGGCAGTGGCATTTTAATAAGGGGACCCTGAAAGACAGAACTGTCTTTCAGACTCAAAGAAGTAAATCCCAGACAGTGAAATCTTAAGCATTTTTATATCCCAACAGTCAAGAGAATTTAGACAAAGGTTCTGCTCAGCACCCCACAAACCTACCACAAAGGATTATTTCTAAGACCTGACTAGAGGGCTGGTGGAGTCACCAGGCCTGTTCTGAGATTCGGTGGGATGGGACCGGAGTCCCACTGTGGCTCGTGTCTGACAGGCGATGCCAGAAAAGGGGAGGAAGAGCAAAGAGCTGTTGCTCCCCTTCCTCCCCCAGGCGGGAGAGAACCCTACCTAGCATTCAGCTATTCTCAAACCCCTAGCCTTCCTGCAGGAAAGAGCTCATTGGGCCTGGCCCTCTCCACAGTGTCTCATCCCCTGGTGATACACTGGGCTCAGCTTCCCAGTGCTTTCTTGTCCAGGGTTTTGCCCACTCAAGCGTTGCCCTGTACCCTGGACATGGGTCTGTGTTAGGGGCCGGGCCCAGGCCCACGTGGAGCCGGGCCCAGGCCCACATGGAGCCGTGCAAGTCACATTCCAGGCTGTGTCCTTGCCCCATTTGCAGGCAGCTGAAAACTGCTGTGCATATGTCAGTTCACACTTGAACTGGTTTAATGTTTTTTTCTTTTAAGTTGCAATCTAAAATTCAGCCAGACAGGCTTTAACGAGCACTAAATCGTCAAGCCTTTTGTTTCCCTTGCTATTCAAGCCATAGAGATTTTGTGTTTGATTCAGCAACAATTGCTGAATCTTAAACAAACCATTTACATTTTGACATTAACTATTTTATGAGTGTAACTTTTTCTTTGGCATTAGAATGATTCCAGCAGAAGTCCTTTCAATGATTTATCAGAAACAAAAGTTAAAAGAGTCTGTTAGAAGGTGATTCTAACATTTTCTTTGGAAAAAAAAGATTTTTCTCTGACTTCAGTTGAGTAATACATACTGAATTTTAGCATTTCGCCTCCTATTTTAATGACTTTTGGTTTTGCTAAGGTCATTCTTCCAGGATGCCTTGCTGGTCAAATCCTCCATTTTTCAATGACCCTCTCGCACAGTGATTTGTAGTTCAGAGTAGCTCTCTGCACGTCTCTGCTGGCTGTTAATTGTGTCTAATAGAGGCAGGAACTATTTTCATTCTTTGCTGTGGCCCTAGTATACTTAGTAGAGGACCCTGTGCACACTGAGCATGATCAGTATTTGTCAACCAGCTGACTGGACAAAGAACCTCAGACAAATAGCATGTTCACACACGAAACCATCCATCATTCTGTCCCTGGAAGCTGTAAGTAATTGGAACTTTTCTCTAGTTCTTAAAGATTTCTACAGAATGGGAAGTCTCCACTTTCCTTTTAGGCTCCCATTCTGGCATCTGGTGAGTCTGGTTGAAGGGCCTCCAGCAAGGTCAGGCCTCCCAGTGCTGTTCCTGCATCCAGGGAAAGTTGTATATCTTTCTCAGCCTGGAGTGAGACCTGGTGAACGATGAGCCTGGCTAGGGAGTCAGCAGATCCACCCTACCCAGTTTCCTCCTCTGTTACAGTATGGACGAATGGCTGGGGGCAGGAAACCTGTGATAGTGGGGCCTAGAGACCATCCCCATGAAGTGGAGCTGGTCAAGGAGGCCACATAGATCCCCCCCAGGAAAACCAGGAGCCTGGGTGCTGCACTTGCCTCTTAGAAATGGAACTAATTGTCCTTAAAGATCTTTACAAATACCAATGATGCAAAATATTTGGATCATTCACCATATTGTTCACCATATTTAATCTGTCAGAAACCTTAAATATCTGAGCAAAACCTCAGCAAACAAAGGATATTTTGGGGACTTGTTATGTATGTTGCACAGCAGAGAGATTTGTAGTCTATACGACTTCCAAATCTTGTAAACGAAGCTTTTCAGTGTTGTCATTTTCAGCTATAGACCATCCCACGATCATTGCCTTTTCTTTTGCTATTAAGAGATGGCTCATTCATAAACATTTCTACAGTTGTGTGGCAAAAGCAAAATAGGCCCTGCTTGATTTCATTGGTTCTGATTGAGGAGATGATTTTTCACACAGTGAGATTTATCATGTTTATCAAGTTTATTAGAGAACACAGAGTGAGGGGACACGGAGGTTGAAGGGATTGATTTCCCAGCACATTCTCATAACTCTTGAGAGCAAGATCTGGGTAAGGAAACTCCTTCCTGAGCCACAGAGGGCCTTTTGACAGGTGCGTTGTCTATAGTTTGGAGCAAAGATTGGCTGGCAATTCCCCTGGAGCCCCTCCTTCCTGTGGGATCTGACCTATGCTCTCCCCCAGCTCTACCACCTGTAGGATAGTTATACCACCAACTGGTATAGAAAACCTGAAATAACATCCCCTCTGTGTTCTCTAATAAAATTGATAAATCTTAGTGTGTAAAAAATCTCCCATATGTTTTAGCCTAAATTTTCTTCTGCTTAACCTTGTTACTTCTACCTTGCCTCCCTCAGAGTGCCTGAGACAATTACTCAGAGACATACTTTGAATAATTATAGGCCGTAGATAATTCTCTTTAGCCCTCTTTCTTCCATATTCTCTACCCTGTGGTCTCCCTTTAGCCATTTCTAATTAGCTGCTTTGATCCTTCCTCCCAGTCTCTCCCTCTAGCTTGTTAATTACATTTCTCCCCCATGAATTCCTTCTGTACTGCCTTTGTCTATCTAGCCAGCTGAGCTGAGGAGGAGAATCTAGGACCACTCAGTGGGAGGTGGTACCGTCTTCTTTGTCCCCCAACACAGGTAGCTCCTCCCACTTTCAAGAAGTCTGAAAACCCAGGCATTCTGTCTTAGCAGAAAAGTAAAAGTAATAATTTTGTTAAATAGTATTTTATGATAAAACAATTATTCTAATACTTGGCATTGCCAGGAACTTTGTATATCTATTATCACATTTCATTCCCACAACAATACCATGAGATAAATATTATTAGTTCCCATTTTACGAATGTAAAAACTGAGGTCCAAAGAGATTTAATAACTTATCCCCGTCATACAGTTTGAAAGCACTGCACTTAGGACCTGAATCCAAATCTCTCTGACTCCAGAGCAATACTTATTTCTTTTGCTTTCTGAGTTTGTGCTTTTTGGTGCGAAAAAAAAAGTCCAGATTCATTGGCTTTTAGCTCACCAAAAAGCAAACCAACCAACCAACTCTGAGATAATTGTCAGCAATTTACCCTCAGTTATAGAGGAAGCTTTCTGAATTGAGATTATATAGCTGGTGCAGAGGCAAACTGGTGTGGTGAAGTGGGTATCTAGGCAGTTGGAAATCTTCTGGAAAAAACAAGACTAATAAATTCTTGACTTGTTTTAATTCTTAATGTACTTTTTAGAATAGTTTTATCTCTCAGAAGGCTAAAAAAAGCAATAAGGAAAAGGAACTCCACTGAAATTCTTTTCTTTTCTTTTCTTTTTCTTTCTTTTTTTTTTTTTTTTTTTGAGTTGGAATCATACTCCATCACCCAGGCTGGAGTGCAGTGGCATGCTCACAGCCACCCCAGGGTCAGTCTGCTGGGCTCCTGCGATCCTTCTGCTTCAGCCTTCCAGGTAGCTGGAACTACAGGCATGCGCTACCATGCCCGGCTAATTTTTATTTATTGTAGAGACGAGGTCTTGCCAGTTTGCCCGGGCTGGTCTTGAACTCACAGACTCAGACCACCAAGCTCAGTCCTGAATTTTTTTTCTGAGTAACAGGTATTTGTTTAATGAAGTGAACGTTTTGGGAACCATAGCAGGAAGTGGCAATGTTTGGAGAAGCTAGGAAAGAATGCAAGGAGTTTTGGGGAAAGTAGACTTTAGAAGGTCCAGGAAAAAGTAGATATAATCGCTGAACAAGAACTTCAAAAGGAAGAATGACCTAAAGCCTGTGGAAAAGGAAATGTGCTTAATAGAGTCAGAAGTGGTTATTGCAGGGCACAAGGAGACACCTAAAGAGACCCACATGGCTGCATGGGGTAGAGTTAGAGTTGAGATTTTTGTCTAGGGGTGAAAATGGGACCTGGTTTTTTTTTTGTTGTTTTTTTTTTTGAGTCGGAGTCTCACTCTGTCACCCAGACTGGAGTGCAGTGGCCGCTCCCGGCCACCGCAGCCTCGACCTGCTGGGCTCTGGCGATCTTTCCACCTCAGCCCTCCAAGTAGCTAGAACTACAGGTGTTCACTACCATACCCGACTAATTTTTATGATTTATTGTAGAGATGAGGTCTCGCCAAGTTGCCCAGGCGGGTCTCGAACCCACAGGCTCAGGCAATCCACTCATCTCGGCCTCCCAAAGTGCTGGGATTACAGGCTGAGCCACCGAGCCCGGCCGAAAATGGGACCTTTAACCAAGAACAGATAGAGAAGGGTATAAACCTTCACGAACACTGTCAGGAAAACCAGATGGGTGAGACCTGGGAAATGCTAAGAACAACAAAAGGGCCTGAGTGGTTAATGTTCGGAGTAAGAGGAATGGCAAGGAAGGCTTTAGGCCACCTGGTTCAGTCAGATGATTCAGCAGATGACAGAGAGGGCATCTCTGTCCTTGCTGCTTATTTTCTTGTCTCTGCCTTCTCTTTCAAGGAGAATGACCTTCCTGCCAGAAAGTAAAACAAACATAGTTCAGAGGAACTTCAGACCAAGAGTGTGGGGAAATGAGCCACTGGCTTCTGCAAATTAGGGTCTGAAAAGTTAAATGCCAAGTGGGAACTTAGGGACGTTACCATGAATTTTGTATGTGTGTCTTTATGGCATTATGGAGATTGACAGAGGGGCAAGGAGTCAGGATGGGTAACTGTTTTGGTTTTTAAAATAACAGTGAGATGGGACTTACGAGTATTCCTATAAAGAAAAAAGGTGATCTCTTAAAATTAGCGTGGGTTCCGTAAAAATAGATCTTGCCAAACTAGTTTAATGCTTGAGTTCTCCTTCCCTTCCTCATACAGAAAAGTGTCTTAATCTTAACACATAGCACTTGATGAATTATTAAAAGTGCAAACACCTATGTAACCACCATCCAGGTCAATAAATATATTAATAACATTATCAGTATTCCAGAGGACTCTCTTACGTTCCCTTCCAATTCTAATTTTGTTTTTCAGAAAGTTTTGCCATGCTGGTAAATTAGGACAATGTTATAGACACAGAGGAAGTCTGCATTTCAGAAAGTCATTTGACAGGATCGCATGATAATCTAATCGATCGGGTACAGAAATAATGATAAAGACATGAATTTGCAGCAGCTTGAACACTCAGACCTAATCAGTGTTTATTTAGAAATGGTTCTGTGTCAACAGAGCCTTCACTGTAATGATGTGCCAAAGAGCTCATGGCAGACTCTGTCCTGTCCAACCTGCATTCTGGTTCTCATGTGAAGACGTGGGAAAAGATGGCACAGATCAGGAAGGGATAACCAATATGTTGGATATATGACAGAATGAGAATCCAGAAGAAAAGTGACAGGCAAGGATGAAGGGTCTAGGTGGCAGAGTGACATTTTAAATTTTATTGTTATTAAACTTTTAATTTTATAAGTGATTCATATTCGTGTTTAAAAAAAACTTTACCTACAGAAATAAATACATGGTGTCATACCACTCACATCATTTGTAACTTGCTTTTTGCCTGTTGACACTGTATTTGGGTTCAGAGCCATGTTGGGGAACCCAGGCTCATTAGAGGAGCATGTGAACAGCCTCCAGGAATTAGACCTAGGCAGGTATAGTAAACTCTGTGATGCTACTGCCAAAAACCTACAGGTGGCCTGAGGCATTAGGAGCAGAGTGATCCTGGGAAAGAGACAACTGGGTCCACTGAACTCTGGACTCTGGAAGGGGATTGGCCAGGCTGTGGCCCTACAGGTATATTTGAGCACCACCTCTACAGGGATTTTTCAGTACAGGGAGCAGAGTCCAGTAGAGCGTCAGGAAGGTCAAGAATTTCAAGAGTCTCACTGAGAATGACTAAAGGATCCCATGATGCTGCATTGTGAGAGGGGATCATAAGTGATTAGACCTGACCACATACATCCTGAAATGCACCCTCTGTTCCCACTGCACAACCTGGGTGGTTGGCTGTTCCTAAACTTCAGAAGGGCTGACTTGTCAGGGAACTGTGTCCTCTTTGAGAGGGTAGACTTGGGACCAGTGGGCATAAACTTCATGAAAGCAGTTTTCAGCTTAGTATTAGAAGACGTTTTTGTAGCAATTGGAGGAGTTTCAAACTTGCATGAGGCTGCCTTGTTGGGTAGTGATTTCCCTGCTGCTTTCTTCAAATACTAGGCAACCAGTTACCAGAGATGCTGCACTGGATAAAAGGTTGGGCACTGAGTCTAGTTATCCCAGATCTTCATACTCAGAACATAAGAATCTTGTGGGCCATTTATGAAAACTCAGGTCTTTGGAGATACATTTTCTGAGATTGTGATTTAGTATTTGTAGGTTGAGGCTTAGAATAAATATTTTCAAACCGTGCTCCAAGTGTTCCTTAGAGAAATGACTGATTCTATGGCTGGCATTGGAAAAGAGCAGTATCTTGTACAGGAACATCTTGTGCCAGAAAGTAAGGAAGCACTCTCAAAGAGTGATGGAAATGCATAAAAAAGATACAGTAGCTGGCATGAAAAAGCCCTGGTGTGTAAATCAATTATTATTTGATTTAATAAAAATAAATAATGGCCGGGTTCGGTAGCTCAGCCTGTAATCCCGTGCCTTTGGGAGGCTGAGGTGAGTGAATTGCCTGAGCCCGCGGGTTCGAGACCCGCCTGGGCAGCGAGACCTCATCTCTACAATAAATAAAAAAATCAACTGGGCGTGGTGGTGCATGCCTGTAATTCTGGCTACTTGGAAGACTGAGGCAGAAGGATCGCCGGAGCCCAGCAGGTCGAGGCTGCAGTGGCCAGGAGTGGCCACTGCACTCCAGTCTGGGCGACAGAGTGAGACTCCAACTCAAAAAATAAATAAATAAATAAATAAATAATGATAGAATGTATTGTATCCCATAAGGTAAGTAAGAATTTGTAGATCCATAGTAATATAAATGAAGGAAGGAAGGAAAATTTCTTAAATGGAGTGTCAACAAATATAGATAAATGCAATAATGGAATTTGAATATCATCACTTGACAAACATCATAGTACAGGTTGAGTAGCTATCCCTTACCTGAGATGTTTAAGACCAGAAATGTTTTGGATTTTAGAATATTTGCATTGTATACATAACAAGTTGAGCATCCCTCATCCAAAAAATCTGAAATCAAAAATGCTTCAATGAGCATTTCCTTTAAGCATCATGTTGATGCTCAAAAAGTTGCAGATTTTGGAGCATTCTGGATTTCAGATTTCTAGATTATATGCTTAACCTGGAATAATTAGGCAAGAACTGTCAATATATGCTAAAACTAGTGAGTGAAAGGTTGATGAGGAATAGGCTATCTTCATATCTAAAAGTGTCTCCCCACAAAATATGTTTTAATTTCGAGGAACAGATCATGTCTTTTTTTTTTTTTTTTGAGTCAGCATCTCACTCTCGCCCAGGCTGGCGTGCAGTAGCATGCTCATGGCCACCCTATCCTCAACCTGCTGGGCTCAGGTGATCCTTCCACCTGATCCTTCCAACTAGCTAGAACTACAGGCATGTGCCATCACACACGACTAATTTTTCTTGATTTATCGTAGAGATGAAGTCTTGCCAAGTTACCCAGGTTGGTCTCGAACCCGGGGGCTCAGGCAATCCTCTCACCTTGACCTCCCAAAGTGCTGGGATTATAGGCATAAGTCACCACACCTGGCCCCAGATCATGTCTTTATAGTGGAGAAATCTGGCAGATATCACCATAACCAAATAATCAAAGTGAGCATGACCAGTTATGGGACTGATTGATATCCTTTGTCTCCTACATGATACCTTGAGAAAGACATGGTATTGTTTGTGTGGTATTCCTGCCAAAATGCATAACCTCTGTCTTATCATGAGAGTACACCAGAAATATTCAAACTGAGAGACATTCTACAACTGGTCTGCACTCTTTGTAAATGTTATTGTCATGAAAAACAGAGACAGACTAAGGCAGAATTTCCAGATTAAAGGAGACTAAAGAGAAGTGCTACTACATATATCACATGGGCCTGAATTGGACCTGGGATCAAAGTGATTATTAAAAAGGATATTATTGGGACAATTGGCAAAGCCAAATATCTGTAGATCATTGTGTCAATGTTAGTTTCCTGATTTTGGTAATCGTACTATGGTTATATTCTTAGGAAATACATACTGATACCTTGAGGGGTAAAGGGGTTTCAAATCTACAATTTACTCTCAAATGTTTCTGAAAAGAAAATATGTGTAAATATTTATAGGGAGAAAAGCAAATGTAGCAAATGTTAGCAATTGGTGAATATGGATGGGAGTTCTTTTACTGTTCTTGCAACTTTCTGGTAAGTTATTTTTTCTCTGTAATTACTTTTCTGTAACTTTTTAGGTGCCAGTCCCAAATGATTTAAGAAAAAGAACTGCCCCACATGATTGGGATGCAGGGCTGTGGCTGAAAGCTACTAGGTGTTGTCTGTTAGGGTGATTGTTTGCTGCCTTTCCCTCTACAGGCCCCTTTTATCTCCTCCCCCCTCCCCCAGGTGAGCTGTGGGGGGGGGTGTCCCTTTTGTGAGTGCCATCACTGTGGTGAGGTGTGACTTCTCATGTTTGCTTGTGTGACTGGCCTCTGACTAGGGAGTATGTGTGAAGTGGTCAGATGATGGCTCTACCTCTTTCCAGCTCCAGATGAAACTTCTGAGGGCGCAGTGTGGTTTCCGCCAATTGTAGGTGTAGGTGGTATGAGGGTCAGATTACAGGCTGGATATTTTGTTTCTCTTGGGACTTTCACCTTCATGTGGAGGGGTATGTATGGCCTTTGTTTTTTGTTGAACCTATTCCCTTTTTAGTCAGGTTGGTAATTGTATCTTGATTGACTAATTGATTACTTAACCCCATTCATTTATAGATGGCAGGCAAGTATAGATCCTTCTTGAGCCCTCCTATATCAGGATTGCACAACTTGCAAATCCTTGTGTTCACAAATGATCAAGGTCACACGTTAGGGTGTAGACAAGGTGAAGCCACCAGAGGAAATCTTTCTCTCTGGACAGGAAGGTGAATGCACACTTCATCAGGCAGGATCGTAAGTGATTAGGCCTGACCACATACACCCATGAGATGCGCCCTCTGTTCCCACTGCACAGTGCCTTCTCCGGGCATTCAGAAGAAAAATGGCAGTTTCTTCCTCTGTTAATAAGAGAATAAAAAGAATATTTGTCAGCCGGGCTCGGTGGCTCAGCCTGTAATTCTGCACTTTGGGAGGCTGAGGTGAGTGGATTGCCTGAGTCCACAGGTTCGAGACCCGCCTAGGCAACTGGGTGAGACCTCATCTCTACAATAAATCAAAAATTAGCTGGGCGTGGTAGTGCATGCCTGTAGTTCCAGCTACTTGGAAGGCTGAGATGGAAGGATCGCCAGAGCACCCAGCAGGTCGAGGCTGCAGTGGCCAGGAGCGTGCCACTGCACTCCAGTCTGGGCGAGAGTGAGACTCCAACTCAAAAAAAAAAAAAAAAATATTTGTCTCATTTAGCAATAGTGTGAGCCCCTTAGTGAGCACATTCTGCTGTGCCTCTGGTGTCCTCGGTTAGTCTGGGAGTCTGGGTGACACAAACCCTCTTCAGGAGTTCACTGTAGCGCTTCCTTGGCCCTGTCTAACCAACCACCCTTGTCCTTATTCCCATCCCAGGACTCCGCTTTCTCCAGTTTTTCTCCTTTCCACAGATTCAGCCCTGTTGTTCGGATCACCCCAGAGCAGTGTTTCTGTGCACACTCCCTGATGGCTCCTGTGACCTGTGCAGTGGCATAGGACCCAGCACTCAGCAGGGCCCAGGGTTGGCTTAGTGCTCTGCCCTCACTGTCTTGAAATTCCTAATAGTTTTATTACAAGAAGCCTCACATTTTCATATTGCACTTGAAATGAGGTAGCAAGTCCTGAGTGCCAGGGGTGGAGAAGGGCACTCCAGGCTTTGTTGGGCAGCGATCTTGTGGGCCCCCGGCCAAGCTGGGCTGCTTTCCCTAAGATCAGCCTTCACTCCTCCCACCCAGACACTTGCTCAGCTTCAGTTAGCTAAAATATGACCTCTGACTTTTGGCAGTCTGCCCACATTGCTGTCACCCTGACCCAAACTCTTTGGTTTCTGCAAATGCAATCACTTCCATTTCTGCAGTCTGCCCCACCCCCATCCGTCTCCCCCAAGATTTACAGAGTAGCAGCTGCTGCCTCCCTCTGCACACAGACAGCTGACTCGCCTGCTGATTGTGAACATCCCAGTAATCCAAGTGCTAATGGTATTTATTTAGTCCAGCAGGCTTAGCCCTGAACAAGGTTTATTCTCATTTGTCGCGTCGGAGATGAGCTACGTCCTTAATATTCTGTTGACTTTGAGCACACTAGCGCCACTGATGTCACTTTGAAGCATGCCAGGCCCCAGCCCTATTAACTCAATCGGATTCCCAACTGTCAGGACACCCAGCAAGCAGGACGGGTCCCCTCCAGGCCTAGGCCACAGCTCTGGTCCCAGTCTGCAGTCTGAAGGAGGATGGGGCCGGCATATACAATATGTGCTTGAGGCATCTGGGCTGAATGATGCCGTGTTCCTGAGGAGATGGTCTGGCCTCTTGCCTAGCAAACCCGCTGTAATTTTACTCTTTTGGCCGTAATTCATTGGCTAGCACTTGGGCATTCATTTGCTACTCTGTTTGACACAAGGTAGGCTTAGCTTTGCCTCATAGGTGAGGAAGCCAAGTGAAGGGACTTGCCCAAGGCCAAACAACCATTGTTCTCAAGATTGCTGTCAGGTCTTCTAGGCCTGGCCCTGGCACATCCCTAGGCCTCACTCTGAGCTATTTTGGGCATCCCCTCCCCAACTCACACAGCTGTGAGCATCCGGAGCCCAAGGCTGCACTGCCTGGGGAGAGAGAGGCTGTTTCTTTTTCTTTCTTTTTTTTTTTTTTTGAGTTGGAGTCTCACTCTGTCGCCCAGACTGGAGTGCAGTGGCCGCTCCCGGCCACCACAGCCTCGACCTGCTGGGCTCCGGCAATCCTTCCGCCTCAGCCTTCTAAGTAGCCGGAGTTACAGACATGCGCTACCATGCCCAGCTGATTTTTTGATTTATTGTAGAGATGAGGTCTCGCTGCCCAGGTGGGTCGCGAACCCGCGGGCTCAGGCAATCCACTCACCTCAGCCTCCCAAAGGCGCGGGATTACAGGCTGAGCCACCAAGCCTGGCTTGAGAGGCTGTTTCTAAGGAGGAGATTCTGCCCTGGGGGCAGGCTGCTCTCTGATGGTCACCCAGCTCTGTTGACCCTGCCTGGAGGCCTGAGAGGCATCTAGACGTGCAGGCTGGATCTTTCCCTCCCTCTGCTGTTTCCTCAACCCCTTGGCTTGGCAGCACTGAAAGGCTTGTTCCAGAGGGGGTTTTATGGAACTTCTGGAGCTGTGGGAGCCCTGCAGTGGATCGAGAGCTAGCATGGGCACCTTGTTTAAGCTGGTCATGTGAGGAGGCCAGGCAGGATGAGGGCCCAGGGCTGCCCAGGCCAGGCTCTGCCATAAACCCATGTTTGGCCTGCAGGCCTGCTCTACCCACCCAGGCCCTTCGGGACTTGGCTGCAGGTGAAAAAGTGGATTTATTGCCGTAGGAAAGTGATTTCTACAACTTACAGAAAGTCATCATGCTCTCTCTTTTTTGCTCTGGTTCGCTTCTCCAGTGTCTAAGCTGTTCTCTCCTACTCTAAATGGGCTTTCTTCTATGGGGAAGGGAGGGAGGCTGCCTGGGAGGGAGAGTGGGTGGGACCAGGCTGTTGCTGGCATGGCTGTCAGTAGTTCCTGGCTCACATCAGCCCACCTCCTGGTTCCAGTGCAGAAAATGGAAGGGCTCCGGGGCCGTGATGATGCAGTGCTGTGCTGAGCTTTGCGCTGTCTTTGGAAGGCCTTGTGCTGCTTCATGGGCTCAAGAGGGCTGTGGCTCCTCGGTGGCCCCTGAGGCTGGTGTGATGTTGGGCCTCACAGCCCCCCTTCTTTGGGAGGCAACATTTGATGTTTATATGAGTTTCTCATTCCGGTAGTCTTCTCTTCCTAGACCCTGCCTGTCGTGGGTGAGTGTTCCTCAGGCACATGACGGCAGAGATGGCCCTAATTAGCTCACGCTTTGATGAAGCAGCTGCCTTTTGCAAGCTGGGGGAGCAGGGGCAGGGGAGAGGCTCAGCTCCCAGGCCCCCCCACGCCGGTGCCCCCCTGCCTATCTGGAGAGGAGCTGTCAGCCTCCCTTCCCCAGGGACTCGGGTGCATCTCTAGGCTGCTCCTCCGACACAAGGGTGGGGTTCCAGTGGGACAGACCAGCACCTGCTCTGTGCATTCTTTTTGGCTGAGAAGACACAAAGGGACACAGAGGCACAAAGGAGCCTCCAGCTCTACAGAAGGAAAACAGGTTCAGCATGCTGGGTTTGCTTAATCTTGAGGCTGGTTCCTGGTGGGAATAGAAAGGGGTGCGTCGTCTTCTAGGAATGACTTGGGCCCCCTCTGCTTCCATTTGGCCAGCTTTTGGGGGTGCCTGCTGTGTGCCAGGCCCTCTCCTGTGGGCCGTGATAGGAATGTGATCTCTCTCGTTATCTGTGTCTATTTTTTGCTGTGTTTTGGATCAGGAGCCAACTCCCTCTGGTTTGTCTTCATGTCCTCATACCCTTCCTCACTCTCCAGGATGTCACAAGGGCTGCCTGGTTAAGAGATAGCCTTTGGTGCCCTTTGTGGGCTGTCTGGGTGGGTGTGACAGCCACTGTCTGGCCTCTGGCCTGGCCCCTCCCCTCGCTGCTGGCCTCAGGCTTTATGTATGCCTGCCCCCTCACACGAAGGATTCTGAGTGGGGAACCTTGACCTTTCATAGGCCCTGCCAGACAGGGCCCTGTGCTTGGCGTTTGCTCCTTAGTTGACCACTGATGTGAGCTTGGAAAGCAAGGAGCCAGGAAAAGCGTATCCCATGGGGGTTCCCAGCCATGTCCCTGTTAGGGCACAGAGAGGTTGAGGGCGGACAGATGGAGAGGTGAGAGAGAGGGGAGGTGTAGCACCGCCGGAGCTGGCAAGCCGGAGTTGCATGCTGGCACCCCAGAGATCCGAGTAGTGCAAAGAATTGCAATACACAAAGAGGTGAAAGAAGATATGATTTATTTAAGAAAAGATCACTCCCCACAGACAGAGAGTGGACTCTAGATGAGTGTGGTCCTGTACCTCCCCTGAGTCCTGGCTTAAATCCTCTCCCCTGGAGATGTTGCAATCTGGTAGATGTGACTATTGTGACTTCCACCTGCAAATGTCTTGGAGATCCTGTGACACAGAGACCCCCTAATGTCTGCCCACATTACCACAGCCCCTAGAGAAAGGATTCCAGTGCTCCTGCACCTCCCCAAATGACATTCCTTAGAGCTAATGGAGGGGGCGCTTCCCCTTATCTCCTAGGCTTTCCCAGTGGGCAGCTTCAGGGGATCCTTGGCTTTCCTGTAGATAGTGCCCAATCTACTGGAAGATCGAATCCCCACCTGCTCCCCCTCTGAGCGGTCATAACTTTCGTAATTACAAGTTTCACGACTTCTACAATCCTTGCCCAATGCACGATGTCTTAGGCCTTGTAAATTCCTTTTACTCTAGGCAAGCTTGGTTGCCACTATGAGATACCTCTGATACCTGGAAGTCTGTGTTTCTGAAAAGACATAGTCGGCAAGGTGAATTTTTCCTAAATTATGCATTTCTCCAAAACATAGCTTCTACTTTCTCGTCATTGTATTAAGGTAAATACAAGATAAAAAATGACTTTCGGCTCTGGGTCCTTTCAGTCCCTATCTGGCACCCTGCCCTGAGGATGACCCCATCCCTTCATCTAGAAGGACTGGGCCTGGGATGTTTGTTGAAGTCGCATCCCTGCTTCCCTAGCCCACAATGGGGAGAGGAGTTCTGGAGGTAGCTCTAGGTCTTGAGTGCTCTGGTGTTGCCAATTTGCTGGTTTGTTCATGGTTGTGTGCATGTGTGTATTCACTCAGTCCCTATTGTCCAGGGACATGGCAGTCTGTGCGCTGCACACTGCGATTACGGGTCAGAGGAAATCCCAGTACTGCTATCATGAAGTGGAGAGCCTGGGGAGGCTGCGCTGGTCCTGTTTTAGGATCCGCTTGGGTGTTCAGAGCCTCCCTTGGCCTTGCACTGTCTGCCTGCCTTCTCCTGTGAGTGTTTCCCAAATGCTGTCTGAGTGCTGATCCAGGAGAGGAGAGGAGTGGGCCCTGGCCAGGAACTGAAAAAGCTCCGTCCTCAGGGGGGAGCAGGCCCGTTGGTGACTGCCCCCCAGTGTGCGATGTGCCTGGGGTCATGGAAGGAGGAATTCAGTGCTGGCTTGGGAAGCCGTGAGAAATGCTTCCCATAGGAGGGACACTGAAGTGGCATGTTTGGCGTCAGGGTGATCTTAAAATGGTAGAAGTGATTCACCTTCCCAGCGCACCCTGGCCCACTGTCTGCTAGGGAGTTGGGGACTGGCATGGGATCCTTGGCCCAGGCGGGTCTATACCAGGTAGCCTTTGTTTCACCAGTGGAGTTTTAGCTTGCGCCTTGTGGGAACCTCCCGCTGCGCGCCTTGTTTCTCCCCAGGAATGGTGAGTGTGGTGCCAGCTCCCTGCCCCTGGATCCCTCATGCTTTCTGTGCTTCCTTTCCAGCAACCCAAAAGTCCAGGTGGAGGCCATCGAAGGGGGAGCCCTGCAGAAGCTGCTGGTCCTCCTGGCCACAGAGCAGCCGCTCACTGTGAAGAAGAAGGTGTGTTTCCAGCCCTCCTCTTGCCCAGCCCCAGCATGCCTGTGGGACCTGAACCCTTAGGGGCCTGAGTGTCATCCGCAGAGTGGTGTAGGGGCATGGTCACACTCAACTGAAGTAGACACAGCCTGCTGAGGTATCTGCAGGCCTGGGGGCAGCTCCAGGGGTGCAGCCATGGGCTCTACCCCTGGCTTTCTGCCCCTGGCCTCTATTTACCCGTCCTTTGCCCACTGGCTGTGTGGAAAGGTCCCTCCTGGCCACACAGTCCTGGGTTCTGTGGTGTAGCTGTACTGAGGTGTTGGATAGGGCTGAGAGAAATGGGGACTGGGCTGGTGGGGTACCCCAGCTTCTGTTTTGGGCCTTGGGACAGGTCCGGCTCTGCACGGCCCCCATCTGCCCCATCTCCCACCGCAGGTCCTGTTTGCGCTGTGCTCACTGCTACGCCACTTCCCCTATGCCCAGCAGCAGTTCCTGAAGCTGGGGGGGCTGCAGGTACTGAGGAACCTGGTGCAGGAAAAGGGCGCCGAGGTGCTGGCTGTGCGCGTGGTCACCCTGCTCTACGATCTGGTCACTGAGAAGGTGAGTGTCTTGCCTCCCCTTCGTTTTGCTCTGTGTTTGCTTCTGGCCATCTGACCCAGGCCCCTCCTAAGTCCCTTCTGTCCATCTGTCTTCCTGTCTTTCCTCCTGATGGATGGATGGATGGAAGAGATCTGGAAGACATGAGAGATGTCCTGCGAGGGCTGGGTAGGAGTGGGGGTGGTACTGTGGCCATGGTCAGGGCCAAGTGTGCGGGCAGAGGGGTCAGTGCAATTCTCTCTTTTTTTTTGAGTTGGAGTCTTACTCTGTCACCCAGGCAGGAGTGCAGCGGTCGCTCCCAGCCACCGCAGCCTGGACCTGCTGGGCTCCGGCGATCCATCCGCCTCAGCCTTCCAAGGAGCTGGAACTACAGGCGCACGCTACCATGCCCGGCTAATTTTTGACGTATTGTAGAGATGAGGTCTCGTCAAGTTGCCCAGGCGGGTCTCGAACCCGTGGGCTCAGGCAATCTACTCACCTTGGCCTCCCCAAGCGCTGGGATTGCAGGCTGAGCCACCAAGCCTGGCCGGTCAGTGCAGTTCAAGCCCTACAGCAGACTAGGCCCTGCGTGGATGGAGGGCCCAGCGTGGGGATGGTGAGGAGCGGGCAGGTGGAGCAGTTGCACCTGGGAGCCATTGCAGAGCCAGCAGCTCCTCCAAATGGTGCTAACTTTTAGGGTTCTAGAAGCCTGGAGGGGCCTCGTCTGCTCTGAGTAGGGGCTCAGAACGGCTGCCCTGAGAGCCTCTGAGACCCCAGTTGCTTGCCACCTGGGAGAAGACTCAGTACCTAGCCCTCTTTGCAAGCCTGAGAAGCATCGTAATTAAGGAGGAGAGAGGAAAAGCAGCCAGGCCTCTCCTGGGCCACACATGCCCCAGAGCAGGCGCCCGCTGGTTGGTGGAGCAGGGCTGAAAAGCCACAGGAACTGCTGTGAGCCTTGGAGGCTAGGGCCCCTCGCCTGCTCTGCATAACCCTCCTGGGCCTTCTCCCAGACAGAGGGTTGGGACTGTACAGCTGCCTCTGTCAGTCATTCTTTCTCCCTCGTCTCTGCCTCTCTCTGCCTGCCTTGTCTCTCAGTCTGTTTCTGTCTTTCTCCTGGACCAAGCTGCCGAAATCTAGTTTCTCAGAATAGCAGGCAGCCATGTGGTGCTTAGATCCAACTAATAAGGCCTGGGTGCAGTCCACGTCCTGAGCATGGGCCTGTGAGCCTGGAGAAGGCTGTGTACGTTGGCTGGACGTTTCCCACGAGAAGCTGATCTCACTTCTCTGGTGTGGGTGTGTGTTTCTGCTGCCCCCAGTGCTGGCATCCTGGGCATTGTAGCCTTGGCCCATTGCCAGAATGCGACCACCAAACAGTCTCACCAAAGCTGCCCTAAGTCAGCTGGCCCACAGCCTGCCTGTAGAGGCTTTGGGGTGCTATTGTGACAGGAAAGGGAGGACTGGCTTCTCTCTGCAAATTCACAGAGATGGCCATCCTTCTCTGGGGGGACAGTGGAGGTATTTCAGCCCGAGTTTTGGGCCAGACTGTACTCTGTGGTTGAACCTGTTAGGGCTTCTCTGTTCGTGTGGTTCCTAAGAAAGACTGAAGAACTAGCCAGACTGGGGGTGTGACCAGAGCCACCTGAAGGTGTAGGCACATCAGCTGTCACACTGGGGTATCAGGCACCACAAGGGCATCAGTGTGGGGATACTTCAGTGGAACCGTGGAGCTCCCATGGGGTGTGTGGACCTGCCTCTCAGAGTGCTGGGGTCCTCAGTGAACCCCTTCTATGGTCTGCCAGGCTCCAGGCACTTCCTCCTCTGTGCCTTGGTCTGTGACGGGGCCTCCACCAAGAGAGGTGGAGGTGCCTACCTGTGGCCACCATCCTGTGAGGAGCCTACCTGCAGCCATGATCCTGTGGCCTCTGGTACATCCATGAAGCTGAAGGGCCACAGGGGACCCCTGCCCACCATGTCCTTCCACAAGTGTATATTGGGTGCCTGCCCTGCTGGGTGCTGTGCCGGGTCTGTAGTCCCTGCCCTGCAGTGCTTTCAGGCGCATGTTTATCACAGAATCACCCAGACCGGGTATCTTAGTCTGTTTTTTGGTGCTATAGCGGAGTACCACAGACTCGGTGATTTATAAAGAAAAGACGTTTATCTGCCTCACGATTTGGGAAACTGGGAAGTGCAGGACTGGGAAGCCACATCTGGCGAGGGCCTTCGTGCCACATCACAGCATCAAGGAAGGTGGGAGAGCAAGGGCGTGTGTAGAAAGAGCACGAGGAGCCGGGCTTGCTTTACAGCAGCCTGCTCGCCCACTGCAACCCACTCCTGCACTGATGACATTAATCCATGCTGGTCAGGCACCGTGGCTCACGCCTATAATCCCGGCACCTTGAGAGGCTGAGGCGAGAGGATTGCCTGAGCCCGCAGGTTCGAGTCCAGCCTGGGCAACTTGGTGAGACCTCATCACTACAATAAATCAAAAAATCAGCCAGGCGTAGTGCTGCATGTCTGTAGTTCCAGCTACTTAGAAAGCTGAGGTGGAAGGATCACTGGAGCCTAGCAGGCCAAGGCTGCGGTGGCTGTGTGCATGCCACTGCACTCCAGCCTGGGCGACAGTGTGAGAGTCTGACTCAAAAAAAAAAAAAAATCCACCCACGCTGGTGGAGCCTCCTGGCCCAGACACCTCCCACTAGTCCGCTCCCCCCCCAGCACTGGTGCATTGGAGATTAAGGTGCTAACACTTGAACTTTAGGGGGCACATTCAAAGCATAGCAGCATGTGAGCCCAGGGTGCCTACAGCTTGGGTCTTAAGGAGGCTGAGCACCAGGCACAGCCCTTCAGCTGGTTGGAGAGGGTCCCTGGTGACGTCTGGGTGCTCAGCCCAGGACATCCAGGAGCATACTCCATGGGTTCATGAGTGGGGCTCAGGAGTTGGAAACCCCCAACTCCGAACCACGCAGCTGCTCTATGACCTTGGAGAGTCACTTAACTTCTCTGAGCTTGTTTCTCATCTGTCAAAAGGAAGTGCCGTTAAAGGAGAGAAAACATGTGGGGCATAAGCCCCACACCACACTGCAGGAATTTGAATTCAGCCTGTCCATACTGCACTGTTAGATTAAACCTTAATATTTAGGAATTATTCAGTTAATTTTTATTCTCCTGCTAGATTCTGAGCTCCTTGAGAGCAGAAACTGTGGCTCCGTCTTGGTCTCTCCAGCAACTGGCACTGCATAGGAGTTTCCGTTGGTGACTGGATGGACAAATGGATGGACAGATGGGTGGGTGGGGAGCACAGTGCGAAGCCATGAGTCTGTGAGCCTTCTCCTGTGAGGACTTCGGGGCCTGAGAGCTGGAGCGGGAAGGAGGTCCTCATGGTTAGGCCCTTGTGTGGGAAGGGCGGCACTGTAGGTGTGTGCTGACTGCTCCCTATGTGTTCTCTCCCTACCACCTGCCTCGCCTGGCTGGATGGACGGCAGATGTTTGCTGAGGAGGAGGCTGAGCTGACCCGGGAGACACCCCCAGAGAAGCTGCAACAGTATCGCCAAGTGCACCTCCTACCAGGCCTGCAGGAACAGGGCTGGTGCCAGATCATAGCCCACCTCCTGGCACTGCCTGGGCACGATGCCCGTGAAAAGGTGCTGCAGACACTGGGCGCCCTTCTGGCTCCCTGCCGGGACCACTACCGTCAGGACCCCCAGCTCAGCAGGACACTGGTCAGCCTGCAGGCCGAGTACCAGGCTCTGGCCAGCCTGGAGCTCCAGGACGGCGAGGATGAGGGCTACTTCCGGGAGCTGCTGGGCTCTGTCGACAGCTTGCTGAGGGAGCTGAGATGAGCCCCCTCCAGACCTGGACTGGGACGCTGCTAGTGAGGCTGACGGGCACCAGCTTGGGTGGGCTCTTCAGGGGACATCAGGCAGGCAGGCATCATCTGGGCAGTGCTGGCTTGGCCATTAAATGGAGATGTGCAGGCCCTTTTCTTGTCTACTATGTGTCTATGCCAGGTGGGCACAGCCCTGCGGCTGGGGGCTGTGCCGGTGAGCCCTAGGGCGGTCAAGTGGAGTCACTGAGTAATGGACACCTGAGGGCCCTGGTGATGTCTGGGTGCTCAGCCTTGGGCATCCAGGAGCAGACTTCATGAGTTCAGGATTTGGGCTTGGGAGTTGGAAACCACACAGCCACTCTGTGAACTTGGGGAGTCACTTAACTTCTTTAAGCTTGTTTCTCATCTGTTAAAAGAGAGCGCTGTTAGAGAAGAGAAAACATGCATAAGCCCCACACCAGTGCCCCCTCTCCTGGTGCCCACCTGATAGCTTCGAGGCCCCTGGCCCTGGCAGAAGCCTGAGGTGTCTCCACACACAGGTGCCGTGTCAGCTCAGGTGGCTGATGGGCTTGATGGCCTCTGGAGCCATTGGTGCTGTGGCCTGCATGCTGGAAGGACGCAGCGTGTGGCCTGCTAAACTTGGGAGGCCCGTGGGATGGGCCTCCCTCTGGGAGAAGGCTGGCAGTGGGAGCCGGGCCTGCCCAGCCTGCATAACAGGACAGAGGTGCCTCTGTGGCCCTGTCCCTCTGCTGGGTCCAAGCGGGAGCTGGGCCAGGCCCGGGGAGGAGGTCTCAGAAGTGGGGGCAGTCAAGCCTGGCGAGTCCCAGCCCCCACCCCAGACAGGCTGGCTGGGAGCCGGCTGCAGGTTACCATGGCAACCCAGCCCTGGGCCTTTCCGATTTGGATTCTGGTGTGTTTGTTTTCCAGCTTTTCCTGGTATACCAGGGGCTCACTCCTGCTGGCTCGGGCAGTCCCTCCAGCTTCCAGAGGTAAAGTTGGGAAGGCCGGTCTGGGGCAGCACTCTTTTCTTCCCGGCTCCAGGCCTAGCTTGTAGAAATCAGAGTCTCACTGAGCTGAGGGGAAACTGAGGCCCAGAGAAACATGGGGTCAAGGGGGGGCTTCCTTCCTTGCAGTCCCCGGCTCTTCTCAGCCCCTCTCCCGCCCACCTTATGGCACGACACAGCACCCAGGAACTTGGGAGCAGCATTGTGGCTTCTGAGAGGGTGGGAAGCGGGCGGCCCCAGGCAGAAAGCCGCAGGGTTCAGGCACTGTGGGGATGAGGCTTAGCTTACCAGCTTCAGGCACCTGCTGCCTCACGGCCTGTACATCCTCTCAGGAGTCTCTGAAGTGTGTTTTACGGATGAGGAAATCACGGCTCAGAGAGGCACAATGATTTATCTGCCTGGGATCACACAGCCTGTGCTTGGCAGAGCTGGGCATGCCATGCTGACCGGGCTGGGAAGTCTTGAGTTGTGGCCTAGGACGGGACAGGTGGTGGTGGGAGGGCCAGGAGAGATGGCCGGGCAGATGTGGCCTCGGCAGAGCTGGGCAGGGGTCAGAAAGGAGCGCCAGGGCCTGGCTAAGGCCAAAGTCAAGAGATACATAGAGATGGTGTCAGTGGCTCTGTGGGTGGATTTAAGAAAGAGGCAAGGGAAGACTTTTGGGTGGGGGCCCTCCACCACAGGCTGGGAGATGGAAGGGCTTGGGATTGGGTTGGGGATGCATCTGGTCTGGCCTCGTCCTTGCAGGGGTGAAGCCGAGGCCGTAAGAACAGAGGTGGCCTTGAACGAGGGCTGGCAAGAATGGGGGGTGTAGAGGGAGGCCATGCTGGCCCCAATGTGTCAGGACAGGGCTGGGGACTCCAGGGCCCTGAGGCCTCTGTGACCACTCCTTCCACCTGCGATGGAAGGAGTGCCGCCGGCAAGAGCCTAAGTGAGGTCCCCAGCGTCCCCTCTGCCCTCTGCCCTCGGGTGTGCTGCACAAAATGGCAGGTTTGTGAAGCCAGAGGGAGACTTCAGGCCACAGGCTCTTGGGGACACCTCTGGGGCCGAGGAAGCAGCAGCGGGGGGCTGCAGGGGGGGCTGGACCTGTACCAAGCTGCTGCGTCCCAGGCCAGGGTGGGACTGTGTCCCCCCTTCGCCTTCACACAGGCAGACGGGGCATGGGGATCAGGTGTGGGCCATCGACAGCCTGCTCCCTGGCCTCATCTGGGTTTGTACTGGGCCTTAAGCAGCCCGTCCTAGGAGACAGGTGACAGCGGAGTGTCCCAGGGTTCCATTCAGACTGCTTGTGGGGTGAGTTCTGGTTTCAACCCATTTCAGCACTGACTTTTGACTGCAGGTCTGGAAGGAAGCCTTTCTCTGCCTTCCCTTCGGATATCATCCTGGAAATGTGTGACCAAGGGGTGGGACCAGGGCTCAATTTCCACTGGGGACATTCCTCCAGAATGTGGGGCAGCGCAGTTTCTTCCCACAGGGCTGGAGACTGCTTTCCTGTCTGCCCTCCCCTCTCATGTGACTTGCGGTGCCCTGCAGGCTGGCTGATTGTTGGGTCCCTGCTCCTGTGCTGGACAGGACCAGGCCCTCTGCATGGGAGGATGCCGGGCCTAGGCCCCCACCCCGGCCCACAACAGACTGGTTTGTAGGAGTTCACTTGCCCGTTGGTTCTTTCGTTCGAACTAGGTCCGTGGAGCATAAGTATGTGTCAGGCCTCCGGGCTCTGAGGTCAGCAAGTCACAGGCACCACCACTGAGAGGGTCACAGGGTGCTTGTGGGGACAGGAACGCTGTGACAGGTCCTGCGATGGGAAGGCTGGGGCAGTCGGAACAGGAGGGAAGCCGAGGAAGGGCTCCCTGAGCCAGTGATAACCCAGCACAGCTGATGCTTGAAGGGGAAGCCAGGGAAGCCAGGGGAGGGTTTCAGCTGAGAAGATTCGGGAAGGCCTGCGGGAGAGTGGACCATTTGGAGGAAGTGCCGGGTGAGAGGCCGAGTGGCCCAGGGTGGAGCCACAAAGGCCAGTGTCCTCCAGCACAGGCATGCCAGGATGACCCTCGTCCTCGGGAGCGGGGAGCAGGGACGGGGTTTGGCGTTGTCCTGGTTGCTGCCGTTTGTCCATTCAGCACATCTGGTTGAGGACAACAAGCCAGGTGCTGCCCCGGGCAGGAAGAGGCTGTAGGACCCAAGGAGAGAGGGTAGCACCATGAAGCACCACGACATGACGGCGCACGAGGGCAGGAACCAGGCTCCAGAGCACGGCGAGGGTGGGCCGTGTCGGGCTGGGAAGGCCTAAGGAAGAGCGTGCGGACAGGGGTGCAGCAGAAGGCGTGGCTGGGCCTGGGTCCTCCAGCAGGGACGTGGCTGGGGACTTCAGAAGGCGACGAGAGCCAGAGTCGAGAGCGTTGCAAGAGGGCGGAGTTCTCTTCGAGGGGGCCGTGGAGTGCTGCGGGCAGGGCAGCAGCCTGACAGGCCCTCCTCCCACAGGGCCCCCTGCAGCCCCGTGAGCGTGGGCAACTCCAGGCACGGGCAGAGCAAGGTGCCCGGGGCGGGATCTCAAGGTGAGTGGACAGGGCCTAGTGGGAAGGGCTGACCAGACGGTGCCCTAGGCCAGTGCAGAGGGATGCTGCCTGGAGGGAGGGGGCGGTGGAGCCGCAGCCTCACGGGGGCTGGAGCCCACGGGCTTGTGGAACTGTGGCAGAGGGTGGGCTGGACAGAGGGAGGAATGGGGCCCTTTGTGTCCCTAATCCTGAATTGTATCCCACATCTTTAAAAAAAGAAGAAGGGGAGGGTGGGGCCGTGTGGTGGACGTAGCCTGGATGTGTTTATGTGGGGAAGTCAGCAGGAGATGCTGCTGAGGCGGCTGGGGACAGAGTCTGGAGCCCAGGGAAGGGGGTGGAGAGGGCAGGGCTGGGGGCCTGGGGAGCCACTGGTGGGAGCCGTCTGTGGGAGCCATGGAAGGCTGGAAGCCTGTCCAGCTTGCTGTTAAACACAGCTGTTTTGAAAACTGAAATGATTAGCTGGGCATGGTGGCATGCACCTGTAATCCCAGCACTTTGGGAGGCTGAGGGGGAGAGGATTGCCTGAGTCCAGGGGTTCGAGACCAGCCTGGGCAACATGGCAAGACCTCATCTCTACAATAAATTTAAAAATTAGCCAGGTGTGGTGGTGCATGCCTGTGGTTCGTTCCATCTACTTGGAGGCTGAGGCAGAAGGATTGCCTGATCCCAGCAGGTCAAAGCTGCAGTGGCCGGGAGCGTGCCACTGTACCCCAGCCTGGGTGACACAGTGAGACGCCGACTCAAAAAAACAAACAAAAAACTGAAATGATATAAACATAGAGTTAATAACATATTAAAAAAGCAAAGGTAATTTTTTAAAACTAGTGAAAAGAGCAAATTAAACCCAAAGAAAGTAGAAGAAAAAAACATATTAAAGATAAGAGCGGAACCAATAAAATCGAAGACAAAAACTAGAGAAAACCAATGAAATTAAAAGATAGTTCTTTGAGTAAGAGAGAAGACACCAGTTGCCAGTAGCAGGAGTAAGACTGAGGACTGCCATGACAGGCCCTACAAGCAAAGGACGGTGACTGAATACTGGGACAGCTCCTGCCCAAGAAGTTGTAAAACCCATCCGAGACCGTTGAAGAAGTAATGGACCAATTCCTTGAAAACCAGCCTTTCACTGGATTCATTTCGTGTTGCTGCTGTGATAACAAATGGCCATGGACCTCATGCCTTAAAACAACTTGAATTTATTTTCTTGGAAGTCTGACCCAGTCCTCAGGGGCAGAGCTGCAGGCGTCATGGACCGTGTCCTTCCTTGGGCCCTGGGCGGGCTCCCTCCGTGCCTTTCCAGCTGCGGGCCACTGGCCCTCTCTGGCTCACAGGCCTTCCTCATCTGCAAAGCCAGCAGAACCAGTCATGTCTTCTCCTGCCGCGTCCCTCTGAAGCTCTCTTCTGCCTCTTTCTTCCACTTTCAAGGATCCTCGTGATGTCAGGGGTCCCTGGATATTCTGGGATGATCTACCCTCTTGTGGTCAGCCCATGACTGCCTCATTTCCATCTGCAACCTTAATTCCCATTTTCCAGGGAACACAATCCCAGGGTCCGGGGGTTAGGATGGGGTTAGGATGTGGTTATCTTTGGAGACCTCTGGTCAGCCTGCCACACACACAGTATACTAAATTCGTACTCAAGAGTAAACAGATAACCTGTGTAGTCCTGTAACTATTAGAGGAATTTAATTCATGGTTTAAAATCTCACCACAAAGAAAACTCCAGACTCAGATGATTTCACTAGCAAATTCTACCAGATAATACCAGTTTTAGACAGTGTCCTCCAGAAAATAAGAGAAAAACACTTCCAAATTCATTTCATGAGGCCAGCATTAGCCTGATACCAATCCCACACAAAGATATTACACGAGAAACACCCTACGTGCCAAAATCCTTTGTAAGCAACGTGATCAAGGAGGTGACGGAAGATCTTGGAGACTGTAGTAAGGACTTCAAATTTTGCTAAATCCTTTACCAAAATTCTCAACAAAGTGTTAGCAAATTGAATGCAGCAATATGTAAAAGGATAATCATAACCAAATGGAGCTTCTATACTGGGAATACAAGTCTAAGTTACTCAGTTCACCATATTAACAGACAGAAAACGGCAAGGCGTGGAGGCTCACACCTGTAATCCCAGCACTCTGGGAGGCCAAGGTGGGAGGCTCTCTTGAGGCCAGGAGTTCAGCGTCAGCCTGGGCAACATAGCAAGACTCTGTCTCTATAAAAAGTAAAAAAATTGGCCAGGCGCGGTAGCTTACGCCTATAATCCCAGCACTTTGGGAGGCTGAGGTGAGAGAGTTGCCTGAGCCCACGAGTTCGAGACCAGCCTGGGCAATTTGGTGAGACCTCATCTCTACAAAAAAAAAGAAAGGCAGACATGGTGGCGTGTGCCTGTAGTTCCCGCTACTTGGAAGGCTGAGGTGAACTCCTGAGCCCAGCAGGTCGAGCCTGTGGTGACTGAGAGTGTGCCATTGCCCTCCGGCCTGGGTGATAGAGTGAGACTCCAATTCAAAAAAAAAAAAGTAAAAAAATTAGCTGGGTGTGGTGGTGTATGCCTTTAGTCCCAGATACTTGGGAGGACAAGGCCAGAGGATCACTTGAGCCCAGGATTTTGATGCTGCATGAACTAAGATTGCACCACTGCACTCCAGCCTGGGCAACAGAATGAGACCCTGTCTCCAAATAAACAAAACTAGATAAATTTTTAAAGACCACATGATCATCTCAATAGTTGCAGAAAGACATTTGGCAGAATTATATATTCATCATAAGAACTCTCAGAAGATTAGGAATAGGAAGGGACTTCCTTATCCTTATGAACAGAAACCATATAAAAACCTCCCCCTGACATCAAACTTAATGGTGAAAGGCTGAATTCTTTCCCCCTAAGATTGGGAAAAAGACAAGAATGCCCACTCTCCTAACTCCTTTTTAATATTGTACTGGAAGTCTTGGGTGGTGCCTTAAGGCAAGAAATGAAATAGAAAGCCTACAGATTGGAAAAGAAGAAATAAAACGATCTCTATTCGCAAATGACATGATCATTAATGTGGAAAATCCCATGGGATCTACAACAAAACTCACAGAACTAGCAAATGGAGTCTAGGATTTTCTGCTGGAACACAATAGGTGCAAGATTTTATGCTGAAAGCTACAAAATATGGGTGAAAGAAATCAAAGGCCTAAATAAATGGATGGCTCTACTGAGTCCCGGGCTGAAAGACAGTCTTGTTAAGACGGTAGGCCCCACAAAACTCACTTGTCGATTCAGTGCAATTTTAGATTTCAAGAGCCTTATTTGAAAATTTTTGTGTAAATGCAAAGGAACTAGAACAGTTAAAATAACTTTGAGACTGGGCTCAGTGGCTCAGCCTGTAATCCCAGCACTTTGGGAGGCTGAGGCAAGTGGATTGCTTGAGCCCACGTTCAAGGCCAGGCCAGGCAACTTGACAAGATCTCATCTCTACAGTAAATTAAAAAAAAATTAGCCGTGTGTGGTAGCATGCGCCTGTAGTTCCGGCTACTTGAAAGGCTGAGGCAGAAGGATCCCTGAGCCCGGCAGGTCAAGGCTGCAGTGGCCGTGAGCGTGCCGCTGCGCTCCAGCCTGGACAACAGAGTGAGACTCCAACTCAAAAAAAAAAAAGACCTTCCCCAGTGGAAGGAATGCGGAGATCATGAAGCTTCCATAAAAACCTGAGAGGCTTGGAAGGCTGAGGTGGAAGGATCATGGAAGCCCAGCAGGTCAACACTGGGGTGGCCATGAGTGTGCCACTGCACTCCAGCCTGGGTGACATGGTGAGACTCCAACTCAAAAAAAAAGAAAAGAAACCCAAGAGGACTGGGCCCAGAGAGCTTCCGAAGAGCTGAACACAAGGTAGCGTCCAGGGAGGGCATGGAAGTCTGTGCCTCCCCCCATCTCACGCTATGTGTCTCATCTGTATCCTTCTCAGTACAAGCGTCTAAAGGTCCCCTACATGCAGACCTTTCAAGTTGCGAGCTTTCAAAGATGTGAATGTGCATTCACATGTTCAATCACGTAGGTTAGTTGTGGTGACAGGGGCCCCCTGGATATGTCTGGTGTGCATTGTCACGTGTGTGCATCCTCTACAAGTGGTTGTGCTTTTGTGTACTGTACAGTACTGTATAGAGTACAGTAGTACCATATCTTTATTTTAAACCCCAGATGTCCGGAAGCAAGAGATGAAGGCAGCAGTGACAGCTGCTGTAGCCGATTGTCTTAGTTGGGTGCCTAGACTAACTTTGTTGGACTTGTGGAAAACATTGGGCTTACGAACAGAACTCGTTCATATGTAGGGGACTTACTGTATCCTTTAGAATAAACTGGCAAATTTAAGTGTTTCCATGAGTTCTGCGAGCCACTTCTGCAAATCAAACCCAACATGAAGCTGGCTGGTCAGAAGTTCTGGATGCCTGGACTTGTGACCGGTGTAGGGAGGAGGAGGTGGAGTCTTGAGGACTGAGCCCTCTCCTGTGCGATCTGACACTCTCCAGGCAGGCAGTGTTGGAGCCGCATTGGAGGACGCCCAGCTGGTGTTCGAAACTCCCACATTTGGCCACGGAAGTCATCGCGTCAATGATTCTTATGGAGTGAGGGCAGAGGCACAAACCCTGTTTGGGAACGTTTTCCCTAAAGGACGGC
This sequence comes from Carlito syrichta, assembly GCF_000164805.1. Lineage (NCBI taxonomy): Eukaryota > Metazoa > Chordata > Mammalia > Primates > Tarsiidae > Carlito > Carlito syrichta. The sequence goes on from NW_007246451.1 coordinate 75,410, forward strand.
TCAAATGTCCCTCACTGGGGGATGATCCACAAGCTGTGGTGTGTCCTTCCATGGAATATGACTGCAATAAAAGGAATGAGCTGTCAGTGCCAACGACACGCACTCATCTTAAGGCTCCGCCCTGCGTTATTCTGTTCATATACATTCTGGAAAAGGCAAACACAGGGAGCGGACGTTGCCGGGACTTGGGCTGGGGGGCGTCCCGGCTGAATTAGGAGAGCACGCAGGAGTCTTTGGGGCTGATGGGGCTGTTGTGCATCTTCGCTGTGGTGCTTCCACGACTGTGCTGGTCAAGACTCATAGGATCATACATCAGGAATTCTAGTGTAAATTGCAACCTGAATTTTAAAAAGGTGACGACAGCCCATCCTTTCCCAATCCCTTTACTACACTTTACCATCCTCTCTGCTCTTGTGGTCACTTGTGTCCATCGTGTCTGGGTGGTGAATCCGCGTCACGGTGCCTGTGGTGCGTCTCTTCCCAGCCCTCCCATGGGTGGCTTGAAATCTGATGTGGGAGTATTTACGCCATGGAAATTGGAAAATGCTACAGCTCAAGGCTGAACTTATTTTGTTGATTGTCTAGGCTTAAGAATGTGGAGGAAGTCACGGCAACATAGTGAGAACCTGTCTCTACAAAAATATTTTTTAAATGTCAGCTGAGAATGGTGGCATACGCCTGTAGTCCCAGCTACTTGGGAGGCTGAGACAGAAGGATCACCTGAGTACAGGAGGTCAAGGCTGTGGCAAGCCATGATCATACCACGGCACTCCAGCACGGTGACAAGAGTGTAGACCTCATCTCTGAAAGAAAAAAAGTGATGAAGAAAGTGTTGGCTGGGCTCGGTGGCTTGGCCTGTAATCCCAGCTCTTTGGGAGGCCGAGGCGAGTGGGTTGCCTGAGCCCGCGGGTTCGAGACCCACCTGGCCAACTTGTCAAGACCTTGTCTCTACAATAAATCAACAATTAGCCGGGTGGGCATGGTAGCACATGCCTGTAATTCCGACTACTCGGGAGGCTGAGGCGGCAGGATCGCCGGAGCCCAGCAGGTCGAGGCGGCGGTGGCCGGGAGCGGCCACTGCACTCCAGTCTGCGCGACGGAGTGAGACTCCAACCCCAAAAAAAAAAGGAAATGTTAATGTCAATTAAACTTCAAAGAATGTCATCTATAGCAGTTACATCATCAGTAGCACAACAAATGGAGGCAATTATCTTACAGTATTTGACAACTATTATCTGACTCGGCAAAGAAGTCGCTCACTGACAGTGAAATTTCAACACGCGTTTTTGTTCATTTTCATGTTACTCTTTAGGGTAAATAGAAATATCAGGCAACACTCATGGCAGGACCAACCTCCTCTGTCAGTTGCAACCCTAGGTTGGCTGTGGATGCGAGTCCAGCAAAGATCCGTGAAAGCCTTCTCAGGGAACCCACTGGCTCGAGGCGATTTGCAGGAGAGTGTTGCGCGTTCCGTTATTCTTTAGAAGCTGTGCTACAGAGCCTTCATTTGTGACGGCGAAGGGTATCATCAGTGGACGTGGTCTGCGCATCTTCCCCTGGCCTTACCTGCGACACACCCCGCTGTGTGGGTGTCGCTGGCCTGGAGGCTGCAAGGGCTGAACATGGAGGATGGGGGCCCAGATCTGGCCCTGGGCTTCTCCACAGCAGAGGTCACGGCAGCGTGAGCTGCCGAAGGAAACCCGGCAGGCCTGGGCAAGGGGTGGAACCATGAAGGGAGCGACGGAGTGGCTGCCTTTGCATGCCCCAAGGGCCCTCTGGGTCCCAGGAGGGGTAGCCCAAAGGGGGGCTTTGGAGGGAGTGGGTCTTGACACTGGGCCACTCGCCCGCTGGAGGCGCCACAGTGGCACGGGCACCTCCCAGGCCCCAGGGATGGAATGGGGGGGCGAGCACACTGCGGGTCCTTCTCTCGCTTCCCTGGGGAGGCGGCTGGGGGGAGGCGGAACAGGTGGGGCTGGAAGCCGTGAGGAGTCAGGCCTTTGAAATCTCTGCACGGGGCAGCCTGTGGGCTGGTTCCCAAGCGTCCTGGGGAAGGCACGGGGGCTGCCAGCAAGGGGGTGCTGCGCAGTCGCCGGGAGCAGGGGGCGGGAGAGGAGTCCGAGGGGCGGCGAGGGCAGGAAGCCGGACGCCTGCTTCGGGCCTTGGCTCCCCCGGGCCTCCTCGGAAGCACGGCATGGAGACTGCCAGGCAGGGCCTGTCCTGGATGAGAAGCAGAAAGTGTCACGATGGCTGAGAGGCAGGTGCCTGGGCGAGACTGTAGTCGCGAGTCCCTCTCCCTTGCATGCTTGGGGTGAGGCCGGCCAGGCTGGACTCTGCGTGGGGCCTTGGGGTCCAGGCCTCCAGTCTCACTCGCCAGCTTTCGGCCCCCGATGCCTTCTGATGGGTGGCTGGAGGTAAACCGTGGTCCGCTCGTGTAACTGGTTTGATAGTTACCTGTCAAGCACATGCCACCACCCACCCCGACCCGTGGAGATGAGCAAAGCCAGCCCAGGCTGTTTCCGAGGGTCAGTCAGGAGGGGGTCAGCCGAGTGCACGCTGGTGCTGGGGTGTGTACCTGGGCAGAGAGGGCAAGGCCAAGTGGATGGCGTAGCTGGCATTTCCCTCTGTGGTTCAGAGATGATCTAGGTGATACACGGGTGAGTGGTTTTTGTTTGTGTTTGAGTTGGGGTCTCACTGTCTCCCAGGCTGGAGTGCAGTGGCCGCTCCCAGCCACCGCAGCCTCGACCTGCTGGGATCCGTCGATCCTTCCGCCTCAGCCTTCCAAGGAGCTGGAACTGCAGGCGCGTGCTACCACACCCGGCTGATTTTTTGATTTCTTGTAGAGATGAGGTCTCGCCAAGTTGCCCCGCTGGGTCTGGAACCCACGGGGCTCAGGCAGTCCTCTCACCTTGGCCTCCCAAAGTGCTGGGATTATAGGCATGAGCCACCACACCCGGCAGAAATGTGTGACTTATTGTAGAGATAAGGTCTCACCAAGGTTCTCAGGCTGGCCTTAAACCCCTGGGCTCAGGCAGTCCTCCTGCCTCCGCCTCCTAAAGTTCTGGGATTACAGGGGTGAGCCACTTTGCCTGCCTGGCAAGATGCTATTTTAATGGGAGGGGCAAAATAACTATTTGTGGAGGGCGGGCCCTTGTAGTACAGACTTCCCCGTTAGGTAAGTGTTCTAGGCACCATCGGCATCAGTGTAGCAGCTCGTGTTGTGAGAGGTTGCAGAAGAGAGGTCGTAAGTGGCAGACAGGTGACTGGGTCTTCCACCAGGACGATGCACCTGCCACCACACCGTGCTCAGTGCCCCCCCCCTTATTCATCTGGTCTTGCTTTGAGCAACTTTTTTTGGTTTCCTCGATGAAAAAAGTCCTCAAAGAGAAACATTTTGCCAACGTGGAAGAGGTGAAACAAAAAATGGCAGAAGCACGAAAAGGCATCAAAATGGACAAGTTCACCATTTTTGAACAGCAAAATAAGCATCTCGGTAGGTGTCTTGCATCAGATGAAGAGTACTTTGAAGGTGACTGAAGTTTAAACAAGCATGAATAAATACAAAAATCTAAAAACAAATTCTAGGCTTTGCTGGGTCCCCCATCATATATTAGGGGAAAAGTGACACTAGCATCTCAAACCTGATCTCTCGGATGCTGCTTGGGTGGAAGCTACCTTAAGTAGAAGTTAGGCTTCTTAAGGGAAATGGTGCCAGGGCTGGGGGCACCCATGGCAGAAGCAAAGCGTGTGTTCAGCCACGAGGGATGTGTGGGAGGCAGGCTAGCACTTCGGCAGGTGGCTGGGGCTTTGGGAAGAGACTCGACCGGCTCAGATGTCTGGACGCTGGGGCTGGGGCTGGGCAGGGGCAGGAGGCCGCTGAAGAGCCTCTGCTCGATGGGCGGCGGGATGGGCTGAGGGCCGGGAGGCAGCGGGGTGACTCGTGGAGGCGCCGGCTGTGGGCCCCTGGTGGAACAGGCGAGGACAGACATGGATGTGGAGCTCAGGCCTGGAGGCTTAGAGTGCGACAGACGCAGCAACTAAAGCCACAAGAACGTCCCCAGCCAGGGGGAGGGATCCAAGACCCCGGGCACATGGTTCCCTAGGGCCCCGGAGACGCAGTGGTGGAAGAAGCTGCCGCAGAACTCCACGGAGACGGCGCAAGGAAAGGGGCCAGCGCTGAAGAAAGGTGGGGGAGGACTTGCCAGAGAGCTTTTCGATAAGGCGACACTTGAAGGACATGCTGAAGCAAGCAGGGGGTCTCTGGGGAAAGGGCACTCCAGGCTGGAAAGCACAGGCACGAAGGCCGAAGTCGGATGTGCTTGTCATGTTCAAGAACTTGGAGTCCAGGGACAGAAGCAGAATGGCAGAAGGCGGGGAGAGAAAAGGCCAGAGGCAGCAGAAGGCCTTGAGTTAAGGACTTTGGCTTGCACTGAGGGACTGGAGGCCACTGAAGGTTTGTGCTCCGGGAACGGCATGAACGACCTGTCTGACAGGGACACAGGCCGGGGAGACTAGCTATGGTAGCCCACCTCCGGTGGCCCAGCCCTGCCTGTGCCCCACAGAACACAAGAGGGGCAGGGGGGGGTCACTCACCAGCTCAGGCTTAAAGGAACATCGTGGTTTCCACCTGGCCGCGGCTCTGTGGGAAGGCCCACGTGGCACGGAGCCGAGGCCTTCTGCCAACAGCCATGGGTGGACGTTGAAAGCAGATCGCTGGCCTGGTCCCGCCTTCAGAGACTGCAGCCTAGGATGACAGCTTGGCGACTAGTTCCCGAGACCCCGAAGCAGAACTATCCATCAGCTGCTCCTGGATTCAGGACCTTCAGAAACCGTGAGGTAACACTCGCTTTAGCTGCTGCATTTGGGGGCAATCTGTTACACAGTAGTAACTGTGACAGCATGGTGGCTTAGGCCAGGTGACAGTAAACAGAGGTGGTGGCAAGTCATTAAATTGTGCATACCTTTAAAAGGTTGAGTTTTGCTTTCTCAGGCATTTAGCTGGAGAAAAAAGGTGATGGGCAGTGCTGGCCACAGGGGAGGGGAAACAGGAGGGGGTGGCGGCTTGGGGGAGAGCAGAGATGGCCAGCACGCCGGGAAAGGCCACACTGGAACGCCAGAGACAGTCGCTGGACGTCCAAGTGGGGAGTCGAGGAGGAGTCAGTTATAAACGGTTCCAGAAGGCCCTGGGGAGAAGTGAACATTTGGATGGTATGTAGAGCCAGGGGCTGGCTAGGATCGAACAGTGCAGCGGCGTCCAGACACCACTGGGGAAGCAGACCAGAGTGTGGGCCCTGGAAGCCAGGTGAGTGGCAGCAGGAGGTCAGCGACACGGAGAGGAGGAACGAGCGGTCTGCACGGCAGCGTGAAAGAGGGTCATCCTGACAAGGGCACGGTAGGATGAGCTGGCTGGAGTGGCAGAGGGAACAGACGCGAGGAAGAGGAGACGTGCATCCCTCCGGGCACTGGGAGGGCCCGCAGGCCGAGGGGGTGTCCACCTGAGACAGCCGTCCCCACGGCCCGGTGTGCCCAGGGCGCTGACGCGAGCAATGGGGCAGGTGGAGGGCGGCGGCATGAAGCCAGGAGGCGTCCAGCATCCTCCCAAGGTGGCATGCGGGTTGAGGCACTCAGCAGCACAGGGCACGGCCCCCCCTGCTGGCAGGCACGAGCCTCCGCCTAGAGCCCCGAGCAGGCTCCCTCCTGGGCCACACTGACCCGGAGGAAGAGGAATGCCTGGGAGGGCCCAGAGCACCGCGCAGGGTCTGGGCAAACCCAGGAAGGCAGAGAAGACGACTTTGGCCTCTCGGATGTGGTTTCATGCTGGACTTTATTGGGAAAAGTTAGTGTAAAAATCATCTATATTTGTAAAATTTAAATAAGACAGTAAATTATACCTTGTAGCTATAGTAATTGCTGTGGTAATCACAAATAAGGTAAAGCCTAAATTACTGCCTAAGCAAACACTATTTTGTTGGGCTTCTGCTCAAGCCCAAGGCAGGAAACACTGCAGTTATTAGAAGTGAGCCCCATGATGAATTTGCATTTGAAGCTGGAAGGGGGGGAAGCATGTTCTGATTACAGCATCACAATGCTCTAGCCTGCAAAAAGCAACTTTATTAATGTCCCGCAGCAAAGTACATTAGTAATTGGAGCCATGCACTAAAATTCTCATTTCATGTCATAAAGAGGCATCCGTGTTCTTCACGTTACATGATATCAGACTGAGTGTCATGTGGCTGGTCCCTCTGAGGACCCTTCTGGGACTATTCCTGCTCCAGGGACTGTTTCCCCAGATGCTCGCACGGTCATCTGTGGGCACGTACAGGCAGTCAAGCTGTCTGAACCCGCCTCCCTCTTCTGAACTGAGGTGAGGCTGAGCCCTAGAAGAGCAGAGAACTGGCATCCTAACTTGGTCAGAGTGTTACTAACAGGTTATCGTGGGATTCTCTTTGGTTATGGAAATTTTACTTTTGTATAAGCATATAAAAAAATATAGCTAGAAACAGCCTCCTGATTCTAAAAGCATCTTTGACCAACTTAAACACAAACATGTCCTTGCAAAATTCACTACCTAGACAGGTTCAAAGTACGCTGATTTCTGGCAGGATCTAACTCAGTGTTCTATTTAGCAAACAGAACACTGACTAAGATCCTAGAGCCTAGAGGGGTGAGGGCAGAGGCTGGGCAGACTTAGATGCTGTCCATGGCCTTGAACTCGCTGAGGGCCTGCACAGGGTTCACGTGCTTCTTCTGAGATGCACGTTTAATCTTGGTCTGTGTCTCATCCTGCTTCTCTCTCTTCACCAGGGGCTTCTTCTCAGGCGCCTTCATCTTCCAGGACACAGCGGGAAGGTTGAGGGATGCCATGCCCTGAGACTTCTGGTATTTGGTGGAGGCCACATAGGATGCCTTCACTGTCTGCACCACGGCGTTCATCAGGTTCTTGGCCGCCTGGATCAGGGACATGGCACTGTCCACCTACGAGGCAGACGGAGGCAGTGAAGACCACGGGCCTGACCTCCAGCCCCACGTGCACACGGGACCTGCCTACACTCACAGGAGCGCCCCTCCCCTCCTGCAAGACCAGGGCGCAGGGAACGAAACACCCATCACTGATGAGCCCCCTCGGACAGCCCGGAAAGCTCTGCTTTGTTCCCTCAGAGAGAGAGTGGTAACGAAGACACAAGCACTGTGGCCTTGCTCGCCCCAACCCCTGAAGCCACGTGGAAGCAGGCCTGCATCTTTCTTTTGGGCACAGTGAATGACCCCAGGGCCACAAGCACAAGGCCCACGAGCAGCTGCTGGGAGGGGGAGAGGAGGAGGAGGAGAAGGGCACAGAGCCCCAGGCCGCAGGGGCAGCCTCCCCTCGCTGGGAGAGTATGGGGAGCTGCTCTCTACAGATGGGGTATTTGTGGTCTGGCAGACGAGCAAACAGTTTCAATCTGTTCAATATAATGAGTGTTTCTTCTAAAAGAAATTCAGTGGGATTAAGTGGGGCTGTGGGGACTCAGTGGTCCCAAAGCATCAGTGAAGCCAGCTTCTTTCTCCTGCCCAGACTGAGAAGGGGCCTAGAACTGTGACCCAATAAAAAAAACAGGGAGCCAGCCGGGCTCGGTGGCTCAGCCTATAATCCCATGCTTTGGGAGGCTGAGGTGAGTGGATTGCCTTAGCCTGCGGGTTCGAGACCCGCCTGGGCAACTTGGCGAGCCCTCATCTCTACAATAAATCAAAAATCAGCCGGGCGTGGTAGCGCGAGCCTGTAATTCTGGCTACTCAGAAGGCTGAGGCGGAAGGATAGCCGGAGCCCAGCGGGCGAGGCTGTGGTGGCCGGGAGCGGCCACTGCACTCCAGCCTGGGTGACAGAGTGAGACTCCAACACACACACAAAAAAGAAAAATAGCTTATCTGTATCTACTTGGCAATTTTTGAACAAGCGTAACTCTTCTCTAGGGGAAGAAAATCAAGGAAGACTACTCTTTCCCTGCAAGGGGCTAGCAAAAGGGAAGAGGCCAGCCCATGTGATGGCTCCCAGCTGTCACCAAGAAGCGCTTCTGTTCAACAGGAAGCAGATGACGTATGGCCCCTGGCCTCCAGAGACTGGGCTTGTGCCCAGCACCGGGTAGGGAGGCACACTGGCTGAGAAGAGACCGTCGTTTCCAGCAAGTCCGCACGCTCCCACCGGCCCTCTTCTCTCCCGGAACACTCACCCCAGAGACGACGAGCTCTCCGCCCAGATTCTGCACCTCAGCCTTGACCTTGCTACAGATGTTGAGCTGGTGGCAGTAGAGGGCGATGCGCTGGAGGTAGGCCAGCAGGTCCTGCTTGCAGGCCGAGTCTGGGCACTGAGGGGACAGCAAGCTTAGCACAGGCACTCCAGGACCCCGCCCCCGAAAGTCCAGAAGGACCCAGGTGGAAATAACATGCTTCCTCTCCTCTTGCTGGAACAAGGGCAGGAACAGTCAATTCTCTAGTTACCCAAAGCAGCCACACCCGTCTACCTGGGGACAAAGCACGTGAGGTGAGGGGGTCACGCGTGGAACCCTAAAATGCAGCCCGGCACTAGCTGTTCTGAGGCTGCCTCTGACTCATGACAGCAGGGAAACCACTGCCAAGTACTCCACCTCGGAACTCATAGCAGGGCAGAAGCCATGGCCCTTCAAGGTGAGAAAAAGCCTTGGCAAGCAGGAGTCTGGAATGTTCTGAGGGCAAATGACCACACCAACATGTAGCCCTTCTGCTTAAAGGTGCTGTATCTGCCCGTGATGATGCGCTATGGACAGGCCAATGGCGAAGATGCTCACTTCAGGCCACGCACAAGCAAACCGCAGCACGAAAAGGAATACCTGGGGCGGGGAAGCCCCAGCCAGTAGAGAGCAGAGGCAGCCCCTGCCCAGTTCCTGTCTTGCTGCCCAATCTCAGGATTTTGGAGGCTCCTGCAACACGGCTGGCTAAGAAGGGCCCTAACCAAAGGACAAAGTAGAAAACACCTCAAGTGTTCTCAGCAAACATTTTTTACCAAGGAAGCTGGGCAAAGTGCCTCACAGAGGGCAGCATAAAACGAGGCCTTGGAGACTTTGGATTTTCATCTAACCAGACCCTAAAGCAGAGTCATGTCTGATTTGCATTTTCAGATGTCAGTGTTGGCGGCCTTATGCAGAGTAGGAAATCAGTGAGGAGTGGCCACCACTGCAGACCTGGACTGAGCGGGTCGTTGCAGACCAGAAAAGACGGGTTTGTCTCAAGATACACCTGGCCGGTAGAAGCAGCAGGGCTTATTGCAGCAGGGCTTATTACTGGATGTCGTGGAAGAGGAGTAGTCAAGGATGGCATCACCATCTTTGGCTTGAGTAATGAGGGACAGATGTCACTCATCCTGTGGTCCAGATGAGACTGAGAGGGTGGGCACTTCAGGGAAAAGGATGAGGAGGTGAGGTTTTTCAGCCACAGAGAAAGACACAACTGAGAAAGAGCTTCTCTGGGAAGTCTGGAGTATCAAAGAAATGTGTGACCTATCAGTAGGAGGGAGGGGCAGAATGATGAGGGCTGGTAGGTTGAGAAGACAACACTAACAGAAACCTGTCCCCAGTGGGCAGATCAGCCTTCCAAAGCCCTGGCCCCATGACTCTTGATGCTTACAGGAAATAAGCCCTTAAAAAAAGAGGCTCTAGCGGGCTCGGTGGCTCAGCCTGTAATCCCGCGCCTTTGGGAGGCTGAGGTGAGTGCATTGCCTGAGCCCGCGGGTTCGAGACCCACCTGGGCAGCGAGACCTCATCTCTACAACAAATAAAAAAAATCAGCCGGGCGTGGTAGCACGCGCCTGTAGTTCCGGCTACTCGGAAGGCTGAGGCGGAAGGATCGCTGGAGCCCAGCAGGTTGAGGCTGCGGTGGCTGGGAGCGGCCACTGTACTCCAGTCTGGGCGACAGAGTGAGACTCCAACTCAAAAAAAAAAAAAAAAATTGAAAAAAAAAAAGAGGCTCTTATACATCTGGTTCCAATGTGTCAGGGTTTGCAGAAGCAGCTCCAGCCCAGAATGGAGGTTGTGAGAGAGAGAGAACAAAAGTCCACAGCAGAGGTTGGTTTTACCTGTCAGGTGACAGAGGATTCCAGGACATGCATACCTGCTCCAGAGATGTGCTCAAATACAAACTGGGCCTAACTCCTACAACTTGGCAAGGAAGAACAGGAATAAAGAAATCCTTAGGAATCTGTGCTGGGATTAGTCAGGTAGGCTAGGAACAATTTTTAGAAATAAGTGACACGAGAGCTATGGCCCATGAGACCTGTCATTTTAGCTGCCTCATGAGTGGACCAGGCTGGGCTGCCTGAATCCCAGGAGCTTAGGACCCACGTGGCAAGCCTGTCACTTACATGGTCTGCGATGGTGCGGCCAAGCTTGTCCATCCTGGACCCTGCCTCGGCAATCTTCTTGGCAGCACTGATCACATCTGATGTGTTTTTGAGCGGCCCTTTACCTCTGAAGAGAGAGAACACGATCACTGTACCCGAGACCCTCGCGGAGGGGGGTGTGAGTGGAAACAAGGCTGCGGTCTGAGCTTCACGTGGTGGCCTGAGGGGAGAAAGCGGTCCTGGGTATGGCCGGGCAGGGGTGGGGCACCGCTCACCGGGTGAAGTCTGTCATCTCCATCATGATCATGCACATCTGCTTGGCTAGCACGATGATGTCATTGCCGCTGTCGTCCCATTTGGATACTTCGGCATCCAGCTTGCTCTTCTCTTCCTGGAAGCTGGCCACCTGCTCCGCAATCTTTGCTTTCTGCTCCTGGGGAAGCTGGGCCATGATTGCCTACGATCAGAAACACAGAAAGCTCTTACATAAAGAGAAGACGAAGTCCTCAGAGTGCATTAGCCAAGACTATTTCCAACAGGCAATCTATGACACAGGTAGGATAGTGCTTTAATAGGTTTCATTTTGCCCAAAGGGCTATTTCTTCTCATTTTTTTTGCAGAAACTTATGGCAGCCTGAGTTTTCGACCCACTTTCAAAAGCAAGATTTAGGGTGGAGGGAAACAGTGTATGGGATAGAAACTGATGTGGAAGCTTCGCAGTCACACCTGTGTACTCCAGGCCAGAAACCTGGTTAGCTTGATTCTTTTTACTGCACCGTCTGCCTCCTGCGGTGGGGACGGAATGAATGAAACAAGGCGTTAGGAGAGTAGGGGACCCTTTCCCCGGTGGCCTGACAGCTCCAACACTTCCAAATGACCTGAAGCTGGTTTTAGAATGTAAATTGTGAAGAAACAGGGCAGAGGAGACTCTGCCGAGGAATGTACATTTAGTTTCTCGATGTGGCAATTCAACTGAACTAGAACAGCACTTGGAGGCCTGTGGCCACCTCAAGCCCACAGATCCAAGTCTGGGCCCCTTCCTTCAGCTTCCCAAAGTGCTCAGGACCACGCAGGACCTAAAGCAGGAATGTGCTCACTGTTCTAGACAGATTTCCAAAGAGTGAAATAAAAGACTCCTTAGAAATATTTCTTGGCATCCTCCCAAAAACATAAATGCTATTGATTGAAGATTTAATGACTCAAATGAATGCAGTGGCTCTGACTGGTTTTCTTGAATGTACCACTGTTATTTTTTTAAACCCATGAATAATTAAATAGTTCATACCCGTGGTTATCATTGAGATGGGCAAAGGCAGGAATCTTTTTCAAATTTCACAATCCTTTCAACAGGCACTGCATTGATGAAATCCAAGGCCTCTCCTGACCCAGGGCTCAACCGTACACCAAAGCCCAAGGGCATGGCTGAGGAGGCCCAGGTTCCTGCCCCGCTCCCCGCTGAGGAGACATTTTGGTGGAACCTACGACTGGCCAGCAGGGGCCATGATGTAGTTTTAACTTCAGTCCTACTGCTGGAGAAAGACAGGGGAAATGTGTTGTTGTGAATACCAAGGGTATTTTCCTGGAAAAGGCAAGGCCTGGTAGGGACAGGGAAGGCCTGCAGAACAAACTGAACTGCCCCTTGGGGCGCGTCCTTACCCGGGCACTTTGGCCGGCTATCAGCTGGTCGTCTTCTGTCTGGACGCTTGTCCTACTTCTGACATCAAAATCTTCCGTCTCAAAGTCAGAGTCATCCAGCTCCTCAGGGGTCTGCCACCAAGACAGAGATCATGAGTCAGACACAACCCTGGGCTGTGGCCGCCGATCTCCAGCCATCTGAGCCTCTTGGCCAACTGCACGGGTGCCCAGAATTCTGGATCTTAATGTGCAGTGTTCCAAACAGCCTGGGTCAGAAAGTTAAACTTGCTCATCCTTTGTCTGAGAGCCTCTGTCCCACATCAAGCCTAAGCACCACCAGCACTTCCCCCAGAGCCTGGGCTTCTACGGTGTATAGGGCTCGGTTTCTACCACTGAGTCAAGACACTGTGTGACATAAGGCTTTCCCCTTTCAATGTACTTTCCCAACACCTGCATCTGCAGACAGAGCTGAGAATCATCCTGGGTAGAAAAGGTGCTGTCTTAAAAATAGAGTGTTTTCTACAGCACTAAGCAGAGTTGTATAACTTTCCTACTTATGACAATTAAATAAATTAATACTAGGCCTTCTGTTAGGGTACCAAGGCTGCTTAGAGGAATAAAAATAGGCAGTGTGTTTTAATGTATTCTTTTGGCTTTTATCAAAGGAAGAGAGGAAGAATGCAGCAGGTAAGGGCTGAGGAAATACCAGAGGGACTGACTGATTACTGGGCCTGGCTCTTTGCTTTAATTATGAAATAAAACTCTTATTTTGCACAAATCACCAGCCTCTTGTGATTAACTACTAACTCGAAGCATAATGTCGTCTTCTGGCAGTCATCAATAAGGGGGCAGCAGGCAAAAGAGCTGGAACCGGCTCTCGGCCTAGCCGGCTGGCCTGACAAGAAAACAGTGAAGCGAGTTCCTCATCTGCACCAGGACCCAATCTAAACCCAGGCCAATGAGAGGACGTGTGAGAAACGCTCTGAACCACCAGGAGTGTCCATGTGCCAAGGCTGGGCTGTCCCTCGATGAGACAAGGTGAGACGGTGAGCAGTTGCACAAGGTCTTGGAGTCCTATTGACTTGGTGGCACAGAACACGGTGCCAGCACTGGTGACTATAATGCCTCAGTCATAGAAACCTTTAGTGCTGGTTTTGGCTAAATCCGTTAAGGAACTTTCAAAGGAGGGCCACCTCACAACGCTGCTTCCTCATCTCCCAGACAGCCCACCTGGGACCTGAACCTGTTCTTGCCCAGCAAACCAATCACTTTTTCCTTTATTCTTTCATTCAGTCACTCATTAAAACATTGGTTGACCCAGATATAGTGGCTCAAACCTGTAACCCCAATGCTTTGGGAAGCCGAAATGGGAGAATCGCTTGGGACCAAGACCAGCCTGGGCAACAAGTGAGACCCCACCTCTCCAAAAAAAAAAAAAAAATTTTTTTTTTTCAATTTAAGAAAAAAATAAATATCTTGTCAAGCACTGCCTGGGGCCTACAGATACAAAATGACTGACAAAAAAAAAAAAATCACTGCTGTCATACACATTTTAGTGGAAGAAATGATAATCAACAAAGTACACAAGTGAATTATATGACTTTTTTTTTTTCTGAGTTGGAGTTACACTTTGTCACCCAGACTGGAGTGCAGTAACACGCTCCCGGCACCACAGCCTTGACTTGCTGGGCTCCGGCGATCCTTCCGCCTCAGCCTTCCAAGTAGCCAGAATTGCAGGCATGTACTACCACACCCAGCTAATTTTTGATTGATTGGAGAGACGAGGTCTCGCCAAGTTGTCTGAGATGGTCTTGAACCCACAGGCTCAGGTAATCCACTTGACTCAGCCTCCCAAAGTATGGGGATTACAGGCTGAGCCACTGAGCCCGGCCAAATTATATGACTATTAAAAGCGATCAGTGGGCTTGGTGGCTCAGCCTGTAATCCCAGCACTTTGGGAGGCTGAGGTGAGTGGACTGCCAGAGCCCTCGGGTTTGAGACCCACTCGGGCAACTTGGCGAGACCGCATTTCTACAACAAATGAAAAAAAATTAGCCGGGCATGGTAGCACGCACCTGTAGTTCCAGCTACTTGGAAGACTGAGGTGGAAGGATCGCCGGAGCCCAGCAGGTCGAGGCTGTGGTGGCCAAGAGCGTGCCACTGCACTCCAGTCTGGGCAACAGAGGGCAACTCCAACTCATGAAGAAAAAAAAAAGCTATCGGTGCTATAAATATATAAGGCAGTCATACAGAAAAGGAGATCTGAGTCTATATGGGTGGTCAGAAAAGTCTCCTGAGAAGATGCACTCAAGGCAGTACAGGTATCAACCTAGAGATAGCTGGGGGGAGGAGTGTTTGCCTGGGGAACTGGATGAGCTGCCAGGGGGCCACAGAAGGGGAGCTCCACTCACTGCCCTTGGCGGAGCCGTGTGAGCAGAGGGGAGAGCAGGAGGAGATGAGGTCAGAGGTGACGGGCTCAGGTCCTGAAAGGCCGTTGGGCCCATGCAGCATGGAATGACATGGCGGTCTGTGGAGAGCTTGGGACAGAGAGTGACGGTAACTGAATACAGCTTAGCGAAATCACTCTGGCTGCTCTGTGGCCAATGAGACTGTAGGCACCAGGGAAGGGGTGAGGAAGCAGCTGAGGCCTCTGAGAAGTGCTGGTAGCCTGGCAAGGGTAGGAACACGTTCAGATGTTCCATGGAGAAGGTGGTGCCATGGGATGTGCAGACACCACTGCTGGGAGGTGTGAGGAGACAAAGAAGTCAAAGGGGACCCAAGGCTGGCCTGAGCAAGGGAAGGTGGAGGTGCCATCATCAACATGAACATGCTGGCTGGGTGGAGCAAGCTGGGGGTGGAAACATCAGGAACTCATTCTAGGGCCTAGGTAGTGTGACAGGGAGCCGGCACGTTGGCTACAGGTGTGGAGTACAGAGAGGCAGCCTCCAGCTGGGATTCTCCAGTCTTAACACGTCAAGGGACCAGTAGAGACAGAAAGAGAAGAGCGCAAGGACTTCCCAACAGACCACACCAACGGTACCAAAGATGGGAAAACCAGCAAAGGGGATCTTGCCCCCATCCCCCCTTAAAAAGGGAGAAATAATTAGGCCTGGGGAAAGGCACAGAAGGCAGGGGTGAATGCGGGCTCCAGCGCCTCAGTGCAGTGGCCACCTCAGCCAGGGGCAGTGGTAGGGTATCCACAATGCTAGAGGACGGCAGAGGGAGGCTCTCACTGCCTCAGCATCCTCAATGAAACCGGCAAGAGGGCCACACAGGGAGGACAGGGCACAGCGTGGGCAGGTGGGCCAGTGCATGCTGCAGGGCACCAAGGGCCACTAACAGCCACAGCTTCAGTGGCTCCAGTCAGGGTGGCTGTGCTGACCTACCCTGTGCTCAGGGGAGCGTGGATCCCACTGGGACAGCCCTTTGCAAGGCGAGTGTAAGGAAGACAGGAAAAGGAGCAACAAGTGGTGAACACAGACCCAGAGCTAGGCAAGGAGTGAACCAGGGGTTGAGTGAGTGACAACTGGGGAGGATCAAGAGACTGGAGACCCAGTCACAGCACTGGAGTAGTACACGAACAGTGAGACTGGCATGATGCAGGGACAGGGATGCAGACTCCATGACAGAAGCTGAGGTGCAGCCTGGACATGAGCCTGAGGGCAGGAGAAGACATCCAGAAAAGGAGAGGCCCAGGGATTGGTAGGAAGATTCCTGCATTACAACAGGAAGAGTGTTGGAGAGCAGGACAGCAAGCACGAGCTGACCTGCAGGTGCTGCGCAGGTCTCTCTCCTCTGCCCTGGCTGAGGCCTTCCAGGCGCTTCTGCCCGGCTTCCATCTGGCTGTGAGGAGAGGAGCTCAGCACTTGGCTATGAGCCTGGGAACCTCACCGGAGGCTGCCCCAGCCCTAATCCTCCCGCCAAATGCCCTGGGGCTCTAGCATCTAGCCTGCCTGCAGCCTCTTCAAGAGGGGCATTCCGTGTGAAAAATAACTTCAACCTGCATTAAGGAAATACTACTGTCTCTGAAACAAGCCTCAGAATCTCCACTTTCTGCACTTTCCTTTGTAACTCAAACTGAAGCTTCACACTGTAAAGACTGTTTGCCCTAAATTAAATCATCGGCTCCTTCTCAGCCCAAGCTTGGGATCTAACTTGCAACTAACAGCCATTGTAGACAACGTAATTCAGTATATCTCATTCTAACAGCATTGAGATTCATGGTTTCAACAGACTGCCACTGCATCTGCCGAGTTCCAGAATGATGCATTGCTCAAGTCCGGCAAGAGATAAGAAAGCAGCAGCGAAAGGTCTGAAATGCGGCTGCTCACCCTTATCATCAGCACTGCTTTCCTGATGTCCCGGATGCCGTCGTACACCAGGCGGGAGGCATCGATGAACTCATTCTCATCCATGGGCTGGGCAGGGTCCGAGCTGAGGGCTTCGACGGCCGCTTCCACTTGCTCAGTGAACCGTGGCATGACTGCCGGAAAAGAGGCCCAGATCCCCTGCTGAGCAGACCGCATCATCCCACTGTCCTTCCCTAATCCCTCAAACAGCCAGAGGCAAGGCTTAAGATGAAGAGTCTGTGCTTCTACCTATGTGAGGGGTATTTATGGCTGAAATAAATTAAAGGCAGTATTTTAGAAAGACCTGAATCATCTTGGTCTCTGCAACTTAGGCTTTGGGTGTTTGAGAACTTGAAGCGAGATTACTGGAGGCCTTGCTTAGGAATGGGACCCACCCCTCCCCCGAAAAAAGAACGGGGTCTGCCTCAAATGAGTCTATGTTCACTAAGCAAAGGCTCAGCTCAGAAGTTCATCTTAGTGTGTTCAGAATGAGTCCCAAGATAACTCATGCGAAACACATGAAGAAAATGTGCTTGTGAGGCCTGGATGTGGCTCACCAACCTATTCACAAATCTGCGGTACCAGGAGACCAGAGATGAGTTCTGATCTCCTTTTAACCATGGGGTCTGGGCTAACAGGACAGCCTGCCCCATCCAGTCCTCTGCGTGTAGGAGCATTGGAAAGGGAGAGAATCCCCATACCTGTGTTGGAGAGCAGCTTAGTGGCCTCCAGAACCTTCTCTGTGTAGACTCCTGGCTCATAGTTGTCCATCTCTGAGGTGACTACGTGAATGACCCGGGCTGCCCGGCCTCGGATTGCACCAGCTGTGCGGTCCAGCCCATCCACATCTTTCTCTTGGAGAGCAATGACACATTTGTTCACATCTTCCAAAATGTGATTTTCTGAGGAACAAGCAAAAAGCTGAATGAGAGAGGAGGTCTTCCATGAGAGGGTGACAACTTAAGTAAACACCTGTCATTCATTGAGTGCTTGGTGCCAGCCACAGCTTTGCATGTATCACTTCAGTGAAGAGATCAGATTAAATGTGCCACAGAAATTAAACTTTAATCACCCCAAAGAATAACAATCTTCATTTCAGGTTTTTTTTTTTTAAAGGAGAGATGCACAGCAGAAAATTCTCATACAAACTTCAGTTAACTTCTCCTTCTCTTCAATAATTTCACTGACCTTATGTCTCCAAGACTAAATTAGAACAAAAGTTCTCTGTAAGGCTTTATCCATCCTGGCTACCCCATCTCCCTTCACGGATGCCAGTGATATTCAGACCATCTACTAAGAAGCCAGCACAGCCCTAAGGGGAAGGGGCTGGAAGGCAGGCTGAATCTTCCTCTGGTAACTGCGGGGAGAGGCGCAGTGAAGTATTTAGTTCTCTCTCATGTTATGCAGATGGGCCTACTGTGATATTTATAGGGTCCCCAGAGGCACAAACTCTCGAATCCTGTTAAGCTAGAGGGTGACCCCTACCAGTCATACAACTGAACTTGGAGAATGCACCCAAACTGTTTTTCCTCAAAGCAAAAAGCTTAATTGACGCTGTAGTTTTTGGAAAATGGTTGTGGCAGATCTGCAAGGCAAACCTAGGATTGGAGAAAGAATGTACTCTCACTGACACAGAACTGCAGACTACCAACAAACAGTCCAAATGATAGGCTGCCAGACTCCATGCAGTGGGCAGGCAACACAAGGTCAAGTCTCCAGGTCGTCACCTGGCCATTTCCCTTCCTGCTTAGAAAGGAGCTTTCTTCAAGACATGTAAGAACTCTTAAAAGCAGCATGCTTAATTAAAGATCTGTCTACTCCCGGAAACCAAGAGATACCTGACTTGAGAGGTCAAAGACTAATGGCCCTACTTCCTCTGGAAGAGCCAGGACAATGATGGGAAATGCAATCTGTTTACAAAACATATCTGGGCCTTTTTTCTTTCGTTGCCAGCCCTGGCTACCGAATGCTTTGATGTGTCATTCTCCGGGACTGGTTTATGATTTAATCCTCTTCCAGAAGCTCTTGTCCCTTCCTTCTCACAGCTTCTGCTGACATATTCAGTCAATTTATATGTGACAATGACTGGAAGGGAGATAACAATAAACTTAAGATACCCAAAACAAGAAACTGGTCATGATGCAGTTTCCTCTGTGTTGAGGTAAGCCAGAAGCAAGTGGGACTTAGCTGACCAAGCAAAAGACAGAGCCACTGTGACCTCTGAGACTCTCCTCTCTGGAGTTCCCGACAGGCTGCAGCCAGAGACTCCAGAAGGGTGTCTCTATTCTGAGGCCACAGGTATGGCGGAGTGAGACAAAGGATCACAATGAGAAAGAAGTAACTAGTGATGTACAAGAATTGAAAAAAGAGTTGGTAAAATCACTTTTCCAGGGGAAGCTAGGAAATGGCAAGAATTCCTATTAGAGAAGGGAAAAGTAAATTACTGTGATAAAAGATCACATTTTGGCCTCTCTTATTTACCAATTATGAGATTTGCTAGGGTTTATGCCATTGTATTACTGAAAGTAAATATAATAAACTTCTAACATGAACAAATTTTAAGAGGGACATTTGAATCAATTACAAGAATAGATTTGGGGTCCATCACAAGCATCTTTTATATACAGACTATCTACACCATAATTTAAACTAAACAAACTGGTACTGAGCCTGGTTACTATTAGACCTTGGGCTAAAATCTGCTGCTTTACTCTATCTAACACAACACTGATGTGTAAGATGCAACTTGTATCACCAAGGACAGAAAAGGAACAAAAAGGAGAAAAGATGTGGCTAACAAGATTATGAACCAGTGTTTTCTCATACCACTCATCGCTGTTTCAGGATTGATAACACCAGAGGAAAGCACGGTAGAATCAACAAGGCATAGCATTCCTTTTTGTTCATTATTTATTTATTTATTTTGAGTTGGAGTCTCACTCTGTTGCCCAGACTGGAGTGCAATGGCCGCTCCTGGCCACCGCAGCCTCAACCTGCTGGGATCCGGCGATCCTTCTGCCTCAGTCTTCCAAGTAGCTGGAACTACAGGCACGTGCTACCACGCCCAGCTAATTTTTGATTTGCTGTAGAGATGAGGTCTCGCCAAGTTGCCAAGGCGGGTCTCGAACCCGTGGGCTCAGGCAATCCACTCACCTCAGCCTCCCAAAGGCAGGGATTACAGGCTGAGCCACCGAGCCCAGCTTCTTTTTGTTCATTAAAGTGGCCCAAACTTCCACCAAGGATTTGTTAACTTTCATCTAGACACCTCTATGTTTAAAAAAAAAAAAAAAAAAATCAAAACTTTTTTTGAGTCAGAGTCTCACTGATCACAACTCACCATAGCCTCAAACTCCTGGGCTCAAGAAATCTTCCTGCCTCTGCCTCCCAAGTAGCTGGGACTACAGTCGTGCACCAACCCTGGCTAGTTTCTCTCTCTCTCTCTCTCTTTCTCTCTCTCTCTTTTTTTTTTTTTTTACAAAAAAAAGAGATGGTGTTTTGCTTTGTTGTCTAGGCTGGTCTCAAATTCCTGGCCTTAAGAGATCCTCCCACCTCAGCCTTCAAAATTACTGGATTACAGGCATGAGACACCATACCTGGCTCCAAAAAAAAATAAATTTAGCATTTTTGAATTCATACTGGCTTTTCTCCAGACAAACCCAAACCAGGAAAGGGTGTGCCACTTTTTTAGTGACACAGGAAACCGTCTATTTCAAGAAGCCGACTAGAGTAATATTCTCTACCCTCATAGAAATCATGTTCTCTAGGAAAGCCCCAGCCTGGTGGGGCCATCACATACCTGGGATGCAGCATCACACCTGTTTTCTACAACTGAACCTAGTGAGGAAGTAAGCGTCCATTGGTCAAATACAAATGTGGGGGACAGGAGGTACCCACACTAACTGAAACCATGAATCATTTTAGCTTTAACTGAATTTCCAAGGAAACGTCAGCCCACTACAAGCAGACACACCAGTTGGCACCCCCTAAAAGACGTCAGCGGTCTTCATGTGTAGGTGTGCTTTTAACAGGAAAAAAATTCATTCACAGACACACAACAGTTTATGTATATAAATATGCATAACTATATGTAAATAAAAACAAAAGGGATCATATTATGGGTACTGTCCTATCTTTTTCACTTGAAAATCTTGCTGTCTGGCCCTACAGACTGACCTCATTCACTCTAATGGCTGCATAGCACCTACTGAAGAGATGGCGGGGCTGTGATTCACTTCTCAGCCTTTTCTTAGACACTCTGAAGAAAACATCCCTGTTCAGATGTTTTTGGCAAACATCTGTGACATATCCCTGGGGAAATTTTCTAGCAATGCGGTTACTGAGTTCAAGGCATTTATCTATGTTGACAGTACATCAATGGTACCCGATTGCCTTCTAGAAATCCACAAACTGGCATCCTCCAGAAGGGCTGCAAGAACTTCAGTCCACAGGGTATAGCAACAGGGCCTGCTCTTTGTAACCCTGCCCTGGGTACTTTTATTAGCACAGCCTACGCACATATGGGAAATGATAATATTGTTTCATATATGATGTAGAGGACATAGCCTATGTCTGGCACTATTCTGAGTGTGATGTTTAACTCTATATGGTAGGCTTTTTGTCCCCCATCTGTATCACTTACTCCAAAGAGAGAAACTCTTGTACAGAAAGCCAAAAAGTAGATACAATAATCCTTTTACTTAGTGGTCTCCCAATCAGACAAATTCTTTAGACAAACTGACAAGGAAGGAGAATATAATCACCACTCTTATATGTTGCTCCAAAGTCTTTTTTTTTGAGCTGGAGTCTCACTCTGTCACCAAGGCTGGAGAGCGATGGCTCGCTCACAACCACCTGCTGGGCTCAGGTGACCTTTCCGTCTCAGTCTTCCAAGTAGCTGGAACTAAAGGCGTGTGCCACCATACCCAGCTAATTTTTTATTTATTGTAGAGATGAGGTTTCACCAAGTTGCCCAGGTTGGTCTCAAACCCCTGGAATCAGGCAATCCTCTCACCTCCGCCTCCCAAAGTGCTAGGATTACAGGTGTGAGCCACCGTGCCTAGCCTGCTTCAAAGTCTTTAATGCAATAAAGTATTTGTTTCCAAGAGCATTTGGTAAGAAATGCAGTAAACCCAATTACAGAGGCTCTAAGCAACCACGTGCATCTTTTAAAAAATAGAGCCAAAATTTCAAAATGTAAGCAGAATAAGAGAACGAGAAAGTAAACAGCATTTCCATGGAAAACATTTATCAAACACAGTTCAAATGAAATTCAAACAGTCTTTATCACTTTGATAAATTTCAAACCACTCTCCTTAAGGGATCAGTCAATATAAATATATTCTTGGCTTGCTGAATGCTGTCTAGCATCCTAAACCATCTCCAGTATCTATAAGGCAGCATTCTGAATACTCTCTCTATGCAAGTCTCATAGCTGACACGCAGTGACCCAAGTTTCCCCTGCCCTACAGCCTCAAAAAGTGCTGGCATCAGATTACATATAAGATGACCAGTACGTTTGGAGTCACAAATCAGGACATGGCTTATGATAAGTATGAGGGAACTTCTGGGCCCTATGGGACAGAATATCCAGGAACAACAGAGATGAAGCAGCAGAGTCCTCAGTTCTAATTCCAGAATTAACTTCCCCTTAGATGGGTTCTCTGTGACTGGGAAGGGATATAGTGATACTCAGGCCCCACGGATTCCAAGAGAAAATCCACAAACCTTCTCACAGGGCACCAAAGGCACACCGCAGAAAACCACCACTCCAAAGAGCTAAGGACCATCCTCACTGTTCATTTAGCAAAACTCTGCGAAGCCCATCCGCCTGAAGCCAGATCCTGTGCTGGGCACTTGCCAGGCAGTCCCTGCTCAGAAACAAACCCACCTCATTACAGAACCACTGAGGCACCGATGTACCTTAAGGCCCGAGGAAACTGGCAAGTGGGGCCGGGCAGATGAGACCAAGACATGGCTTTTTATCTGCTGCAACTGCTGCAAATGACTCCTACCCAGACTGTGTGTTAGGTGCGATGGGGAGACACCTCAGCCCCCCACGTGTCAGAGCTGTCGTGGTAAGGTAGATGCATGAGGGTATACAGGAGTCTGAATACTGAAAATTAACTGGGCATTCCAATAGAAATCTGCAAAAGTCTGCTTCTTTCCCCATCTCCATCCAGTGCCCCCCAAAGCATACCATCAATCAGAGGGATTATTAATAATAACCTTGCCCTATTAAGGATTTCATTACTTGACATTCCTAAGCAAGTTTGTGACAAAACATTAGAAAAAGACATTAGGTAGACTTCTAAAAATTCAGATGCTCTGAAAACCCCACCACTTTCTGACTGAGAGAATTGTTCCATGTTTTTATTTGCTAAACGGAAACTGTCTAAAGTCCTTTCCATCAAGTTAACCCTTTTACACGCTCATACATTTGCATAAAAACTGAACACACTCACCAGACAAAAGTGTATCTGTTAAAGCATTTGATTTCTCTTTACTCTCCTTTTGTTTTATGTCGTACACCCTGAAGACACTGCCTGAATCCCTCTAAATGCTGCTGCGGAATCCCTTTTGTTCACTGATTTGAAGAACGCTACATGATGGACATTCAATTTTATTACATTTTATTTTGCTGTAAGAAGGACTGAAAATCCCTCGAGACCAAGCCTGAGATATACCCAACCAAATCATAAAAAAAGTAACTTTAAGAATGTAGTATGTATCTGGAGGGGGACTTTGTATTGAGATTTCAGAATTTGTTGTTTGCGTAAAAGTATGCTGTGAAGGTGGAATGTTTTTCTCTAAACCTATGAAAAAGAATAATTCAGTACTTCACTGGGAAAAACAACAGAAGGCCACGATTTCCCAAAAAAGCCATTGCTGCCTTTCTGGCACCTGCAAAGATGTGCTTGCGAATGTGTTTTTCGTTTTAAAGCACCAGTACCTGCAATTTGGCAGTCCTGTAGCAACAAGGTTTCCACCTTTTTTTGCAGTGTATGGATTGCCTAGTCCCTGCTTTCTCAAGTCTAGTCAAGACTACCACTCCCAAGGAGAGAGTGCAACCACAGAAGCATTGGTATGCAGAACACACCGTCCCCCTTATATAGGTCACTGCTGGAGGACTGTGCTGTGATGCACTGAAGCCCTGTGTCGGTTTCAAGCCCCACTGCCACTCACGTCTCCCAAGTTCAAGCCTGTAGTTCCCTGGGGTGACAGGCAGTTTCAACCCTTCAAGAAACCAGCCAGTGACTCTGCCCACGGCCACTGAGTCTCTGGAAGCCTGGCACTTTCAGAGAGCAAGCGTGCAGGCAAGGGCAGCAGAGGCCTGGCAAATGGAGAATGCTCGTATACTGACTTGACTCTAAGGAGATAGGACCAAAATTTATCTCTGTGTGATAAACACTGCATTGCATTTGACAGACATTTTCTATATGAATGCAATTTACTATGTCATTACCAGTTTATGTTTATATAATGAAATCAACTGTTTTTGTGAGGTGAATTACCCAGATTTATCTTTTGCAAGCTCATAATTAAATGGCACTTAAATATTTCCTCTCTGTTTTCTATCTGCGCATCATGCAGAGAGTCTCTGGAAAAGTAGGCAGTTAAACTATGATCATTTCTGAGAGACAGAGAAGAGGCTATCCAAGAGGGAAAAAATTATTTTACAAAAGAATAGAAAGGTAAGCCGGGCTCGGTGGCTCAGCCTGTAATCCCGCGCCTTTGGGAGGCTGAGGTGAGTGGATTGCCTGAGCCCGCCGGTTTGAGACCTGCCTGGGAAGGCGAGACTTCATCTCTACAGTAAATAAAAAAATAAAATAAAATAAAAAGAATAGAAAGGTGGAACAATCATAATAACTGTAAGAAAGGGATTGGCAGTAGTGGGAAACGGTCATGTGATGGGTATGGGTGTGTGTGTGTGTGTGTGTCAGAGAGAGAGAGATTGGCAGTTAAGGGAAACTGCTAGGGGCGGGAGGGGCACACCTAATCAACAAAGGTACCTGCATAATCAACGTTTGTATACCTAACCCTGAACTGTACCTCATATCTTTATAATAATAAAAAATAAATTAAAAAGAAGAAAAAAAATAGAAAGGTGACAGTGCTGGGAATCCCCTCTTCTCCCAAGTTTTATAGGCTCATAAAGCACCACAGCCTTTACCAGGGCACAGGCCAATGTTTTCTCTAAACAGAGGAGTGGCAAGAAGGGCTGATGGCTGTGGTGTTCCACAGGTCACAGTGGAAGGCTCTGACTCTACTTGCAGGGAAAAACCATTGTTGGGCAGCTTCCAGTTCACACTTCTAGGACTGAGAAGCCCGACCACACCTCCTACTGCCTAGGTAGCTTTTTTTCCTTTAAATTAAAATGAAAACCAGCACAATGTTATTGCTAGAATAATTTACCGGCCCAAACTTGGGGGCATTTTATTGTATATTACTGTAACTTAGACAAAAGTAATTATGCACATCCTCACATGCCTCTGGGGAACTAGCTCATTACCTGACACAGCCAAGAAGTCATCAATGGAAGTAATGTCATCAACAGCATCTGTAAGAACTCGCACTTGTTTTTCCCACTGTTCCTTAAAAAGATCCATGTTCTCTTGGGCCAGTTTACTCTGTGGTTTTGCTGCTAAAGCCAATGCAGCATTGATAACCTGCAAAAGATAGTAAAGTTCACCATTTTGTTTTTTTCAGAATCATGAAAATAAAACAAATGGGTCAGTTTGGTCAGGAGAGTAGTGACGGCTTTGTCTTATGTGAATTTCACTAGGAGACTCGATACCATGTTATTACATCCTATTACAAAAGTGGCCAACTGTTAAACAATAGTTTTCATATGTCAAAGCTGAAGTAATACATACTTTATTTGGAAACTATGGACAATTATAAAACAAAAAGTACCACTCACTATTCCATGCCACAGTGACCACTCTACATAATTTTTGACATTCAATTCCAGGCTTTCTTTTTCCTCATATAGACACATACATAACTATACAACTAGAATTATATGTCACATAAAATTGACTATGCTTTTTCTTCTTTTAAATACTTCCCCATGTCATTCAGTATACGTCAAAAACATTAACTGTTTATTATTCCTTGCTATGGATGTACTATGTTATTCTCCTATTGCAGGCTGTACCATTTACCCACTACTAGAAATAATCGTCTCATGAAAATTACGCATTTCAGGTTCTTGGCATGTTATCAAAATGCTTTCATTAAAAAATACTGTATTCCAAGTCCAAGCATCTTTTTCTTTTTTAAATAGAGGCATATTTGACATGCAAAAATGGCACATACAAGTGTATAATCTATTAAGGTTTAAAATATTTCTAAAACAGCTTTATTGAGATAAAACATATACCATACAATTCACCCGTTTAAAGTAAAAATTCAATGATTTTTTTTTTAGTGTGTTCGCAGTTGTGCAACATTCACCACATGCAATCTTAGAACATTTTCATCACTCCACAAAGTAGCTCCATGCCCATTACAGGCATTCTTCATTTCCCCCAACTCTCCTTACTCCCAATCTTTTGCAAACCACAAATAAGATATTTTGTCTCTGTGAATTTGGCTATTCTGGACATTTCATATAAACAGAAGCATATAATATGTGGACTTTTGTAGCTAGCTTCTCTCACTTAATGTTTTGAAAGTTCATTCACGTTGTAGTATGTACCAGCACTTTGCTCCTTTTCATTAGTGAAAAATATTCTATTATAGGTATATGCCACATTTTAGTTAGCCATTCATCAGTTGACATTTGAATTGTCTCCATTCTTTGGTTATTATGAACAATGTTTTGTTTTTAAAGACAAGGTCTCTCACTCTGTCGCCCAGGCTGCTGTGCAGTGGCACAATCACAGCTCATTGCAGCCGCAACCTCCTGGACTCAGGCAGTCTTCCTGCCTCAACCTCCTGAAAAGCTGGGATTAGAGGTGCATGCCATCATGCCCCGTTAATCTTATTTTTTTGTAGAGAAGAGTTCTTGCTTCATTGCCCAGGCTGGTTTCGAACTCCTCGGCTCAAATGATTCTCTTTCCTTGGCCTCCTAAAGTGCTAGGATTACAAGCATGAGCCACCACGGCTGGCTGAATAATGCTGCCATGAATATTCATACATATTTCTGTGGGTTTTTTTGAGTTGGAGTCTCACTCTGTCGCCCAGACTACCGGCCACCACAGCCTCAACCTGCTGGGCTCCAGGATCCTCCCGCCTTAGCCTTCCAAGTAGCCAGAACTACAGGCACGCGCTACCACACCCAGCTAATTTTTTTGACTTATTGTAGAGATGAGGCCTTGCCAAGTTGCCTGGGTGGGTCTCAAACCCACGGGCTTGGGCAATCCACTTGCCTTGGCCTCCCAAAGTGCTGGGATTACAGGCTGAGCCACCAAGCCCGACCTGTTGTTTTTTTTTTTCCCCTTAGGAATGGAGCAGGACTGTTGGGTGATGTTTAGCCCTCTGAGGAACTGCTTTACTTTTTTCCAAAGTGGCAGCTCCATTTTACATTCTCACCAGTGTATGTGACGGTTCCATTGCCCTATATCTTCACCAACACTTGTCATTCTCTTCTTTTGTTTTTTGATTCAGAGTTTCACTTTGTCGCCCAGGCTGGAGTGCAGTGGCACACTCACTGCCACTGCAGCCTCAACTAGCTAGACTCAGGCAATCCTTACACCTTAGCCTTCCAAGTAGCTGAAACTACAGGCATGTGCCACAAAGCCTGGCTAAGTTTTTGATTTACTGTAGAGACGAGGTCTTGTCAAGTTGCCCAGGCTGGTCTTGAACCCCTGAGCTGAGGAAATCCTCTTGCCTCCGCCTCCCAAAGTGCTGGGATTACAGGCATGTGCTACCGTGCCCAGCTTGTTTTTGTTCTTTGTTTAATTCTAGCCGTCCTGGTAGGTATGAAGTGATTTCCCTCATGGCTAATCATGATAGCCATCTTTTCGTGTGCTCATTGATCTTCTGTATATATTCTTTGGAAAAATGTCTACTCGGATCCTTTGCTGTATTTACTGAATAAGCGAATAATGAGCAGAGTATGAAAATGAGTTGAGAGAATAATTACTAGGATTTCTAGGTGCAAGATACTTACAGGTTACTGGAAATAAATGTGTTTATGATAATGCAACTTGGAAAGGAAGCAGAGACAAGAGTAAACTGGCAGTGATAAAGTGGAGACCTGGATGAGGCAGCACATTGGGGGCACCTGAGTTGAGGACCTTGGGACAATTTTGTGGGTGCTTCAGATCTTGTGTGCAATTCCCAGTTTATTGGAGGGGTACTTGAGAGTGTTAACTTAGTCCCCAAAGGGTGCAGATGATAACAGCCTAAGGAGGAATCAGACCCACTAGGCTGGTGCCACTACTCCTCGTCTCACCTGAACACTGAGAATTGGTAGACTATCAGGCTATCAATTCTAGATCATGGGTAGAGGAACTGAGCCATCCCAGTTTATTAATTCAGAAGCCCAGAACTGTCATAAACGTCTGGGTATGGAGAATGGTTTGGAGGAAGAGGTAGCTTGTCTTTCTCACTTTAACATGTGCACATGCCACAATCTCCCACATTTTCTATCATGGTTTGTCCTTTGCCTCTGTTCCTTTTTGCCGCCCTTGATCAATTTGGGGTGTTCACCACTGTGGACCACTTTCCCTGTTCATTAACTCACTACTTCACTGATATATGAATGTGGAGCTAAACCTTGTAAGAACATTTGGTGGAAATGTTTCCCAGAGCGCCAAGTACACATGGGCAGGAAATTAATGACATGTTTTAGCATTTGCCATTCAAAGAGAAAAGTGCTCTCTTTGTAGTGTAATCTATCATCTCACACTATATAATGGGGAAGAACTCCCTATCCAAGGGATTCTGATTATGAAACTGTTTACAAAAGACAGCTGATAAAATTAAATATTCATTTCTGATTATTTGTACATAAATTTAAAATAGAAAGATACTTCTTTAACATACTATTTTAAATAATGATACTTAGTTGTAAAACTGTAGAATAATTAACCTTAAAAATCAAGACGTTATTCATTGAAATACCTACTATGACCAGGATGGGCAACACAGTGAGACTGCATCTCTATAAAAAATACAAAAATTAGCTAGGTGTGGTGGCATGTACCTGTAGTCCCAGCTATTTGGAAGGATTGCTTGAACCCAGGAGTCTGAGGCTGTGGTGAGCCATGATTATGACACTGTACTCCAGCCTGGACAAGAGAGTGAGATCTTGTCTCAAAAAAAACCAAAAAAACCAAAAAACACCCCACCAAAACAAAGAAGCAAACAAAAAGAAAAAAACTACCGTTACCATTAACTAAATAATATAATGGACTTTCTAGCCAATGAAATAAGATGAGAAATAGAAATAATGGGAAAAACTGTTAGAAAGGAGAAGAGAAAAATTACTTTCCAATGCAATGTTCTTTATATAGAAAATTTAAGCATATCAACTGAAAAAAACTCAGACTTAATAAGAGTTCAATAATATAGCTAGAGACACTATAAATATATGAACCATCAGTAGGTTTCTATATACTAGGAAAAAACAAAATACAAAACGAAGGGAGTGTCAGATCTTCCAAAAAGCAATTAATATGTAATATGTGGGATTAAATCCCTAAAGAAACCAAGTTAAAAAAGTAGGCCGAGGTGAGAGGATTGCCTGAGCCCAGGTGTTCAAGACCAGCCTGGGCAACTTGGCAAGACCTCATCTCTACAAGAAAAAAAAAAAAAATTAGCTGGGCGTAGTGGCGCATGCCTGCAATTTCAGCTACTTGGGAGAGGCTGAGGTGGAAGGATCGCCTGAGTCCAGCAGGTCGAGGCTGTGGTGGCCATGAGTATGCCACTGCACTCCAGCCTGGGCGACAAAGTGAGACTCCAACTCAAAAAAACAAACTCAAAAAAACAAACAAACAACAACAACAGCAAACTTTTCTGAGATATATTAAACAAGTGGGAATAATGGAAACACATTCCCCATCTAGGAGTAAGAAGAATGACACATTTTATTCACAAATTAATACAGAAATAAATTAATTATTTAGAAAATCTTGGGGCCAGAGAGCAAGAGTAATGAGAAAGGGCTAAAATGCAAAATAAAGTTAAAGTAATTAGAATAGAATAGTCTAAAAACAGACCCCATCACATAGCAGAATTTGGTGTACGAGTGATTACTCTTCCTAGAAACGCATTTTTTACTTGGCTTCCAAGGTATAACCAGCTTCTCATGTTTTTCTGGTCTTAAACCTTTTCTATTTCCCGTGCTGACTCTGCTTAACTCCCCACACTCTAGGTGTCAGAGAACCCCAGTTCAGTTCCCAGACCTCTTCTCTATGTATACCCACTCCCGTGGTGATCTCCTCATGGCTATAAGCACTATATACGTGCTAATGAAGCTCACATTTGTGTATCCCGTCCAGAACTTTTCCCTAAACTTGACATTGCATCTTGCATGTCTAATCGGCACCTCAAAATTAACACGTCCAAAACAGTCCTTTATCTCTTTCCCTAAACCTTTCTTTCTTATATCAAAATAAATTGCAACTACATCATTCTAACTACTTAGGCTCAAAACTGTTATTTCCCTGACTCTTCTTTTTCTCTCTCACTTCACATCTAATCCTACAGTAAATTCCACCTTCAAAATATATCCAGTGCTCACCACTGTGCTCTTGCATTGCCTGAAGTAGTACAACACCACTTGTTTTAGTCTTGTATTATTTCTGTAACAAATTACCATAAATTTAGTGGCTTAAAACAACACAGAAGTATTATCTTACTGGAGGTCAGAAGTCTGAACTAGGTCTTACATAGCTAAAATCAACATATCATCAGATCTGCACTCTTCCTGAAGGAAAAATCTAGTCCTTAACTTTTCCAAATCTCAGAGGCTGCCTGCATTCCTTGGCTTGTGGCCACAAAGCTCCACCTTCTGCTGCCAGCGTCACAACTTCTCTGCTCTCTCATGTAAGGACACTTGTGATTATCTGGGGGCCCACCTGAATACTCTTTCCATTTAAAGATCTGAAGTTTATTCACCTCTGCAAAGCCCCCGTTGCCAGGTAAGGTAGGATCTTCACAGGTGTGGAGAATCGGGAGATGGGCATGATTGGGAAACCATTATTCTGCTTACCACAACTTCCTAAAGGGCCTCTCTGCTTCTACCCTTCTTCACAGAAGTCAGTGAGTCCTTATTAAACCTAAGTTACATCATGGCACTCCCTTCCTCAAAGCCCTTCGGTGGTTTCTCATCTCACTCAGACTACAAGGGAAAGGCTGTAGCATGGCCCTGAATGTCCCTACACCACCCAAGCTTCTGCTGGATATTTGACCTCCTTCCTCCCAGCCTTCACAGTGGCTGTTCCCTCTGTGTGGTGTGCTCTCCTCTTAGACAACCTGCATGACTTGCTCTGTCATTTCCTTCAGGACTCTGCTTGCTTATCACTGTCTCAGAGATCCTTCGTGCCCATCCTAATCACACTGTTTAATACCATGATCAAGATGTGTGGCATACAGCTAAAGCAGTGCTTTGAGAGAAATGTATAGTCTTACAATATTTAAATGTTATATTAGAAGAGCAGGAAGGACTCAAGTCAATAAGCCAAAACCCTCCCATTTTAGAAACTAGAAAAAGGGCCAAGTGAGCAGGAGGAAGAAAATAATAGAAGGGTTAAAGAGAGACAAATTACCAGAGCTCACTCAAAAATAAAAAGGTAACCTGAATATCCCTATATCTAATAAAGAAATTGAATTCATTGTTAAACATTTTCCCACAAAGCAGACACCAGGCCCAGGTGTAGCTGACTAGGCTTCATTGGTAAATTCTCCCAAACATTTAAAAAAGAGCGAATAACTTTGTACATAGATTTTCCCAGAAAACAGAAAGGGAGGAAACGCTTTCCAATTTTAAGACACAGAAATTAGGCTTTACAAGAAAAGAAAGTAACAGCCCAATATCAATATTCAAGCCTTACAAAGAGACCAGTGTTTCTGGGGGCCTGTTACATGCAGATGTTAGGCAAGGAGGCACAGGGTGGGGCACAGGGAGACAGAGATGGGAGGACACAGAAAATGCTCAGGAAAACTTTAAGTCAGAAGCAACTCCCTGAGCTCTTCTGTGAAACTGCTTTGTGAGAAAACTAGATTAGAGAATACCAAAAGTGGAAAACTGAAGTGATTTAAAGGTAGATGGTCCTATGACTGTGAAATAACAGGTGAGTGGCAGGTAAGGCCACAGGTGTGCCCTGCCCTGTATGGCCTTGGGTGCTTCTTTAAGGGATATGCATTTCCCATCAGCTATAGGCCAGGCCAGCCTGGTTTCTGCTTATTCAAAGTCTGTCAAGAATGTCAGTCACAAAAATGATCAGGGGTCCCATAAGCACATGGGAGAAGAGGCAATACGGAAGCTTAATGTAAGGGGAGACAAGGCTGCCTGAGTGCAATAGCCTGAGTGTGAGGCAAAAGGAAGAATGGACAATTTTAGTAGTTACTTCTCAATTTTGTGAGAAGTACGAAAAGAAAAAATATAGATAAGTAGTGGCTTCAAATACTTAATTCATTCCTTGTGTAGATTTCCAAGAAAGGCCATGCATTAAACCAGGCATTATGAATTACTAAAGTGCCAGATTTGTATTAACTTGAATGTGCAATGCTCATTCTTGCATAATGAACTAAGAAAAATAAAATATTAAGTGAGATAATCTCCAAAATGTCTTCCTCTGATTTTAAAGACTCAATTGTCAGAAATCTGCTGATGCTGGCATGGTTTTGATTTTTCTGTTCCTGTTTTTTCTTTCTGGTTAGTACCAAATGACTTCAAATTTAAAAACTGAAATATTTAAAGTAGCTATTATAGACTAAGACTTGGGCAGCCCACAAGCAGGACATAATGTCTGGGATATGTAGGGTACAGATGCAGTTCCCTCCCCAAAATACTTTGCAAAGAGAGAGGAGTGCAAGAGCAAAAAAGAGACAGAGACACACAGAGAAAGCGAGAGCGAGAAAAAGCCCTGACCTTAAAAAGGTGGATGTTTTTTCTCCCCAACAACAAAATATAGCCACTTTCAGGTTACTTCTTCCTCAATTCAACATTAATGTCTCAAGTATTTGGAGTGAAAGTTGCTTAACTGCTAAAAAGTTAGTACTTCTGAATGGATTTTCCTATTTCTGAAAGTTACTTTGCTATGGGGCACACTAAAAAAATGGTGGTAAAAGCTCCTCTCGTGGTTCCATCTGTCAATTCTCTCCACCAGAAAAGAACAATAAGATACAGAAACCGCCGGGCTCGGTGGCTCAGCCTGTAATCCCGCGCCTTTGGGAGGCTGAGGTGAGTGAATTGCCTGAGCCCGCGGGTTCGAGACCCGCTTGGGCAGCGAGACCTCATCTCTACAATAAATCAAAATATCAGCCGGGCGTGGTGGCGCATGCCTGTAATTCCAGCTACTCGGAAGGCTGAGGTGGAAGGATCGCCGGAGCCCAGCAAGTCGAGGCTGTGGTGGC
>NW_007246451.1:108285-122708 GCF_000164805.1 Carlito syrichta
AAAAAAAAAAAAAAAAAAAAAAAAAAGATACAGAAACCAACTCCAAACTGAGTCAGACCATAGAAAAGAGGACCCCATAAAGGGGACAGGGCTGTCTGAATGCACCAGCCTGGCAGTGAGACACAAAAAACATGCTGAAAACACTGAACACCTTTTCCATACCATGGACAGAAGTCAACAGTAGCCTTACTATAAAGAAACATGTACCCTAATATAATAAATTTTTGGCTACATGCTGCAGCACATTAAAATTTCAAATTACACACCTGGTGAGTTAACTAACCACTCTAATGAGTTAACATGTTGATTAACCCGCTGAAATTCTGAAGGGAATACCTTAGGGTTAGGACCTGTGCTGTGGTCACTGCCCATATCACAGCTGAAGAAAAAGGAGATGGCTCCACAATCAAAGCCCTTTTCCCCAGAGGCACAGCCATTTGCTGCCTTGAAGGAGAGGTCCTTTGAGCATGGAACACAAAGGTCAGGGTAGGCCAGATAAAACTCACTGAGGGAGGAGTCCGATTTATCCCCCTCAAAGACTTTTAAAACTAAATTAATTACCAGTTGTTTAAAATTGAGAGTTGACAGCAATGCCTGAATTGTTGACTTTAAACAAAATTAATGAAAGAAGTTAAGCACAGTAGCTCATGCCTATAATCAATCCCAGCACTTTGGGAGGCTGAGGCAGGAGGACAGCTTGAGGCTATGCGTTCAAGACAAGTCCAGGCAATGTAGCAAGACCCTATCTCTGCAAAATTTTTAAAAACTATCCAGGAATGGTGGCACATGCCTGCAGTCCCAGCTACTCCAGAGGCTGAGGCAGAAGGTTTCTTTAGCCCTGGTGGTTGAGGTTACAGTGAGCTGTGATCATGCCACTGTACTCCAGTGACAGAGTGAGACTGTCTCTTAAAAAAAAAAGGAAAAAGGAAGGACCTGACAACAATGGGCTGCAGTAGACTCATAGCTGCCTCAGTGAAAAGCAAGTGTGCCGTGACCACGTTTGCAAACACCCACTTTATCTGCCATTACTGAACCTGCCCAGGCCTATGTGCATATGGCAGTCTGAGTGAGGGTAGGAATGAGTCCAGATGAGAATCTAGAATCATAATCACACCTGGAGAAACACCCAAATACCGAATACCAAGTTTGGTCTGAGCACTGAGTATCTAAAGCCCATTCCTCCTGAGGTCTATTTTAGTTGGAGAAATGATGCTTTATAATGGCAAACTCAAGCCCATGTGGCACAGCCTAATCACACATGACTTATGCATACCATCATTTTCATTAGACTCTTCATGTGATTTTGTTTTTCTGGGCTTTAAGATCATTTATATAAATACTCTTGGTAGGTGTGATCAGTGTATGTTACCATCTGTTTCCACAGATATGTGGAAGCATTGTCACTTTTCAAGCATTTCAAAACTAAACGGAGAACCAGAGACATTAAAAACAAAGAGCTGATAGGGTGAAATGGCAAGCTTGAGGAAAGAATGCCAAATCTTCATAAATCCATTCAAATTGGTTTTGTACAACTTGGTCATCCTTGAAGCTTCTGGAGGTGGTGATTAGATCTACTGCGCTTATTGTCTGTACAGCTACCAACGACTGGCAGATTTCACGACTGGATTAAAGCTGGAAAAAGTCCACCAGATGAGGTGGATTCACAATTGGCCCATCACAGTAACAGACAAAGCAAACTAACTCACGTGGGTGGGAATTAAACAAATGCCTCAACTAACCTATATACCAGAATGCCAGATTAATAACCACCAAGATAGGCTTTACCTATTTTGGTCACCTCTCCTGAGTGTTAGGGATTATTTATATGAAAGATAATGGTCACAAGATATTTTAAAGCTGATTGCAGAAACACAGAAACTTTACTCCTACGACCTCTATTCCATCCCTTCCTTTGTTTGTGGCCACTGCCACCTGGCAGGACATGTAAAGAGAGATGAATGTAAGTCCTCAGAGTCTACCATGAGCATTCTCTACTTGGGAAAGTGGGGAGGTAACCTCTTCTATCGAAACACCACTGATGCTGCTTAGGAATCCCTGGGTATCAGGTCACACAAACGGAGTCTCTTTCCCTCACAGGAGGTAAGCAATACCCTAGGCACTTAAAAAGCATTTGTGGTTGTATGTGCTTCAGCGTCTTTCTAGAATGCCAGATGTTTAACCTAGCTTAGTCACCAGTCTTCCAATGTGCCATCATAAATGGAGAGAAGTTCTCAAGCTTTTACTTCAGTAGCTGGCTGAATTAAGTTAGACATTTCAACACAGAGGGAGTGGCTCTTCTGTGTGGTTCCCTCCAACACACAGATCCAAATCCTGGCCATTAAGATGGTGCGCGGAGGAGCACTGCAGAGTAACTATCATGGTTCCAGGACTGCAGGGGGCCCTCCCTCAAGAAGGGTGTAGACTCTTTCTCAAGGTGAGTGAAGTCACTGCCATTCCCCATTTTCCATCAGTGGAGGGCACTATGAATCTTTAATCAAGGTCAAGGCAGTAGTAACATGTAATCTCCCCAGGAAATGTCACTTAATGTTAAATATAAATTTTTCCAAACTATGTGAGTTCTGTGTCAGTGACTTGTCCCCAAGACTTTTATCTAAAATCCTAAAAACAAAACAAACTTAAAATAAATCTCATCTCTATTCTAACTTGGTCAGTGATACCGTAACCACTGCCAGCCATACTTTACCTGAGGACAGAGGGCTTCTAACTGGCTTGCAGACATTCGAACAAGCTTCACACCTTCTTCATTATTTGAGATGGAACAGGCCAAGTTGGCAACCTATAAACATAAAAAGATCTTTAGATATTTTCCTCTTTTGATTATTGAGGAAAACAAGCACATACCTACCCCCCAACCCTGACCCTTCCAGAATAGTTAACAAGAGCAATGATGCTTTCCTCCTCACAGAATGGTTATCTGCTTACGAGGACACATTTATAAAACTCTGTACAAGTACAAAGAAAACTACAGAGACCCATAATATACATTACACTGTAAGGTAGTGGCGGAACCATGAAAGATCCCAGAGTCTGTACTTTGCATGGCCTCAAACCTGCTTGAACACTAACTTTGAAAGAGGTTCTTCTGGTGTGGGCAGTAACATAAGAAAAGCTGAGGAAGCAAGGGCACCAGGAAAGAGCTGTTGGTATCCCCCAGTAAAGATGTACTCTGCAGCTGTTCTTAAAGGAAGGAAATCAAAATTCTAAGTTGCTGTTCTCATTTGACAGGAAAATGGTGCTTAATTTAACACCAAGATTAGTTTCATTTGAACACAAGGCTATTTTTCAAATTTATTTATTTAGAGTTGGAGTCTCACTCATAGCCACCGCAGCCTCGACCTGCTATGCTCAGACGATCTTTCTGCCTCAGCCTTCCAAGTAGCTGGAACCCCATGCATGTGCCACCATGATTCATTGTTTTTTGATTTACTGTAGAGATGAGGTCTCGCCATGTTGCTCAGGTAATCCTCTCACCTCCACCTCCCAAAGTGCTGGGATTATAGGAGTGAGCCACTGCACCCAGCTTATTTTTCAAATTTAAAACATAGCAACATCAAGATGGGCCCAAGGCCATCCTCATCAAAAATGGAAAAGGAAGCTGCTAATATTCCATACTAAAGAACAAAACTGTTCTTCAACTGGGTCTCAAAAACACTGACAGCTGGACTCTTTCCTGGCTGATGCTGATTTAAAATCTTTACCTTCCCATCCAACCATCTCAAGGACACAGCTCATGTAGCCGGAAACAATCCTTCCAAGCTGTGTCATACTTCCTTTGCTGAAGCTCTGGCTGTGCTGAGAGTGTTGCTGTGAAGTGACTGCTTAGGCTGTGATCATTTATCCATGTTTCTAAACGAATAGGCTTGCCAATCCCATTAGTATTACCGGGGTCCAACTGAATACATGGTGCTGAGACACATCTTTACCCCAGTTGCAAACTGAGTTATGAATGATAAAGGCGTAGGCAGCTGAATATCAGAGGCACTTTCTGGACATTTAAATGCCAGAGTAAACAAGGGCAATGGTAATAACCTTTGATTTTCACTCCTCCACCCAACTAAGCACATAAATGCACATGAAGAATTGTACTCTATTATGGCAGCTGTTTGCAGGTTACAGTTAAGAATTATCAGCGTTCTGTAAGCCTGCTAACTACCAGAATCCTGCAATGCCTAATCACAAGGAGAAACAAAATAAGTAGCATGCAATCTAAACATTAAAATGTAAGGATTGGAAAGTCAGATCTCTAATGGTTATGGGGCCTTCAAAATCACATGAAGAAGTAACATTTATACTTCCTGAAGCTTCCAATTCTACCTTTCACTGTTAACTGGACCTGAGCAAAGAGGGATTTATTTTCAGGGTGGCAATCTACAAAGATGACTATAGATTTCCTTTTGTTTAAAAACATCACCACTAAATACGACCTCAGATAAATTTCGCAAAACATAAAACTTTTACGAAAACACCCTCAAAACTTACACCTTATGATGCTACACTGAGGGAGAAAGCTTAAATTAGATGTGTTCATGAAGAATAATCTACTGTCTTAAGAAGGCATTCTGAAAAAACAAATATAAAACTTAGTGATGATCACTGAATTAATCAGCAGTTTGGGACTCACACAGCCCCCTAGTGAAGTGTGTGAACTCATGCCCAGCACCCTACCCACACCCAACAGCTGAGAGGCCAACCCAATATTAGATTCAGGATAGTCACTACCAGTACGATTTTAATTTATATCTTCTCAATTTTATGAATCCTTAAAATTCAGGAAAAAAAAATTAAGAAGAGATTATGTAAGTATTCTTGCATCAGACACACGATGGTACTATGTGGCTAAGTGTGAAATGGCTGACGTCTTTAAACATCTTTTCTGTTTCCTGATACAAATCCTAACAAAGGTTATGGAAGACTTTTTCTTTACTTTAAAACGTTTCTGATGTACTGTTGAAGCAGTCAATGAGTACACTGCCTATTTCGGCAGGCCTGGGAGGAGGAAGTAGCGCCTGTCACTGACAGTCTTCTCCAGATGAATGAGTTTCGATTCAGCCCCCAGAGGCAGGGCTACTCACTTCTAACAATGACGAATGTGCAAATGTAACATCTTGGCCATAACTCACTGAAGCTAACCTCACATACTAGTGCCAGGCTTGATGCCAGGGAAAGGAGAAAGCAAGGGGAGGTGCCTCCTAAACACCTCTTTCTGTGGAAAATCAGAATCTAGAATTCTGAGATAGCAGTTATACTGAGACTTAAGAAAATCTGAAGTTTGAATGAAAAACACTCAGAGGAGCTGACTTCCACAGAGAACCCAGAAGAGCTAAGCATTATCTCTAGATTTGTTATGAGAATAAATTATTATTATATCTTTGCCATCATGGTGACTTGGGCATTAACAATTTAAATGTCTTTGATCCCTGCTGACCCAAGAGGTGGACTGAAACTGACACCATGGCCACTAGTTTTGAGATCAGGAAGCCCTCTTTTGTACAGCTTGTGCTTACTCTGGGTTGAGTTTGAACCTTGTAGGGGAGCAGAAGATTTCAGAAAATATGCAAACCTCTGCTAAAAAAGAATCAGCCTTGGGTTTTGCTGGTTTCAGGAGTAGCCCAGTAGCAATCTGAGCAATCAGACTCACAGCCTGACCATGTCAGATAAACCAATAAGACAATAAGTACATGATAGAAAACTTTTTAGTCATTTAGAAGAGTTCTACCTTTACTCGACAATTTAATCTTTACTTAAATGCAATTTATTAAACAAAGTTTTATGCTGAAAAAACATTCCCCACATGATTATGTTCCTCTAATAAACATGGATCGATAATTTGCTTAAGACATATACAAGTTGTCCCCCACTTCCCTCAGCTCCTGCTCCTGTTTCATATCTGCCTGAGTTACTCTATTGCCCCTTAACCTGGAAACTTTGTAGGAAGACAAGATCAGATTTCTTTTTGTTCTTGATAATAAATTCATGCTCTACTCTCATAACAGCTTCTATCTAGTATAGCAGTGAAACAGTGAGAAGAGGTGTGGGACGGGGAACTTTCCAGTATAAATAGTGCCACCACAACCTAAGTAGCAGGCCAGCAAGCACACACCACCACGCCTAGCTAATTTTTTTATTTTTATTTTTTGTAGAGACAAGGTCTTGCTATGTTGCCCAGGCTGATCTCGAACTCCTGGGCTCAAATAATCTTCCTGCCTCAGCCTCCCAGAGTGGTGGGATTACAGGCGTAAATCACTGTGCCCAGTCATGCCTTATCTTTTCTAGCCTCTGATAGTTTCTCACCTACTTACACCTGCATTAAGGAAAAAAAAGCATTATTAAAACATAATTTATATACCATAAAATTTACACATTTTAAGGGTACAATTAAAGGAGTTTTTTTTCCCTTGAGTCAGAGTCTCATTCTGTCACCCAGGTTGGAGTGCAACTGGGCCACCACAGCCTCAAAATGCTGGACTCAGGTGATCCTCCCACCTCAGCCTTCTGGGAACCACAGGCACGTACCATCATGCCCGGCTAATTTTTTTGATTTACTGTAAAGATGAGGTCTTGCCAAGTTGTCTAGGCTGGTCTCAAACTCATGGGTTCAGGCAATCCTCTCACCTCTGCCTCTCAAAGTGCTGGGATAATAGGCATGAGCTACCATGCTCAGCCTCAATGAGAGGATTTTTAATAAGTTTACAAAACTATGCAACCACCACCACAATCTAGTTTTAGAATTTTTCTATCATCCATGCATACTTCATTTTTTAGAAAGATATCTTCCTCCTAGCAAATCTGCCAACACCTTTCTTTTGAAATCAGAAAGTTGGAGGCCTAACCTCTGTTTATCATTTTCCCCGTGGGTTTGGAAGTAACTGTTAAAACTTCTTTAATGGCTCAGAAATGTATGATCTGCATTTGGGACTTCTCACTATGTATGACAAGCTTAAACAAGTTGAGTTTTAATTTTATCATTATTTTTTACTTTTGGGCATCCAGACCATTTTAAAGAAGAAAATTGGCTGAGTATGGTGGCTCACACCTGTAAGCCCAGCACTTTGGGATGCTGAGGCAAAAAGATTGTCTGGGCCCAGGAGGTCTAGGCTGTGGTGAGCCATGATCATGCCACTGCACTCCAACCTGGACAAGAGTCAGCAATTCAAAAAAAAAGGAAGCCAGGCTCGGTGGCTCATCCTGTAATCTGCGCTTTGGAAGGCTGAAGTGAGTGGATTGCCTGAGCGTGGGGGTTCGAGACCCACCTGGGCAACTTGGCAAGACCTCATCTCTACAATAAATCAAAAAATCGGCCGGGCGTGGTAGTGCGTGCCTGTAATTCTGGTTACTTGGAAGGCTGAGGTGGAAGGAACGCCAGAGTCCAGTGGGTCGAGGCTGCAGTGGCCGGGAGCTGCCCAGTCTGGGTGACAGAGTGAGACTCCAACTCAAAAAAAAAAAAGGGAAAAGAAAAGATAAGGCAGAACTTTAGAGAGGTAAAGCAAACACCAAAATCAATGTTACTTTGGGGAAAGGGTATACTGGGGGGAGGTAGCATTATGGTCAGAACTTGGGTTTTTAAGGGCTAATACTAAGATGATTCAGATCACAGACTCTGCATAGACCCGGAATAGCGAAAAGGCAACAACAACCTTAGTGAAGAGTGAATTAAGAAAAAAGTCACCATGAAAAGAGTAGGATACTTGCCTGTCTCAGCATTCACTCAAGAAGGGAAAGAAAAAAAAAGAAAAAGAAAAAACATAGGCCTCCTCATCCCATTCCAAATTCTAATCAAAACCTGGCCATCCACAGAGGTTTAGGTACAGAAATTATGCTATCTATATGGCTTGGACAACTTTTAGGTATCATGTATTAGCAGTGCCCCTAGACAACTAGCAGAAGCAAATGGAAATATTCCCTAATGGAAAGTAATATAAACCTAGGCATCAAATAATTCTCACAACAAAATGCCAGGAATGTAAACTCACAATAAAAACATACTAAGTATATAGGGAAATAAGCCACCTTGGGCAAGAATAAGCAAAACAACCATCCATATAATCAGATCCATAATCAGAAACTCAAATGATAAAAAATAAATAGAACTTTAAGAAAAAATAATTTCTACCTCTATTAGAAATTTAAAACGGTATTAAATAAACTTTGCTGAAGAGATAATTAGTAACCTAGAAAATCAAAATAAAGAAATTATTCAAAAGAACCAAGAAGCATTCATGATATGGAAAATGTGGAAACCATATAGAAGTTCAGAGAGATGCAAGACAGATTGAGAATGTCTGCTATTTAACTACTAAGAATTTCAGAAGGAAAGAACAGAGAGAATGGCGGGAAGATGATACTAGAAGAAATAATGGCTGTACATTTTTCAGAGTAGATGAAATACTTTCAGACTTGGAAAGACAAATAAAGCCCAACAGGGTAAGTAAAAAGAAATTCAAATCTAGGCAGTATAGTAAAGCTTTAGGACAACAAAGACAAGTAGATTTTTTAAACAGTCAGAAAGTAAATACAAATTATAAAGAAAAGACTGTCAAATTGACTGCTGACTCCTCATAGCAACAATGGAAGTCAGAGACAAGAAAATACTACCTTCAAATTAAGAGGGGTGAGGGGGAATCATCTCAGATTTATACCCAGTAACTTTTTTTTCCCAGGAATTAGGGCAAAATAAGGACATTAAGACAGAAGCAAAACAAACAAAAAAACCCAAGAGCATTTACTCCTAACATATCTCCCCTACCTCATTAAAGAAATTTCTAAAGACTGTACCTCAAGGAAAAAGGGATGCGACCTAGAAGAAGGTTTAATATGTAAAAAATGGGAAGTAATAAAATTTAACAGATTTAAGCAAAGGTTGAAAAAAAATAAATAAAGCAATAATAGAGTCTAACTCATGGGGCTAAAAATTAAAAGAATCAAAATAGCGATGACAATAATATTTAAGTTGGAGAGTGAATGAAGTTAAAGCATCCTAAAATTCTTAGGCGTATATCATTTCAGAAGACAGAAAAGATACTGATTTACCTCAACCTGTGAGTTAAACATGCATGCTAAAATATCCAGAGTTTCTATTAATAAAAGAGAGTGTGTAACTTCCAAACAAGAAGAAGCAGGAGGCCAGGCTCGGTGGCTCAGTCACTGCCCTCCAGCCTGGGCGACAGAGTGAGACTCCAACTCAAAAAAAAAAAAGAAGAGGCAGGAAAAAAATAGTTTGGGTTGGGGACTCAATCAATCCAAAAGAGGAAACGAGAGGCAGGAATAAAGAAGAAAGGATAGCCGGGCTTGGTGGCTCAGCCTGTAATCCCACGCCTTTGGGAGACTGAGGTGAGTGGATTGCCTGAGCCCGCAGGTTCGAGACCCGCCTGGGCAGCGAGACCTCATCTCTACAATAAATCAAAAAATCATCCGGGCGTGGTAGCGCATGCTTGTAATTCCAGCTACTCGGAAGGCTGAAGCGGAAGGATCGCCAGAGCCCAGCAGATTGAGGCTGCCGTGGCCGGGAGCGGCCACTGTACTCCAGTCTAGGCGACAGAGTGAGATTCCAACTCAAAAAAAAAAAAAAAAAAAGGATAGAAGCAGAGATTTAAAGACAAAGAGAGAATAAAATTCAATGGTAAAAATGAATCCACGTCAGTAATGACAGTAAATGTCCTGAGTTCTCCGCCTTCCCAATATTGGCATTGGGAAGTGGAAGGTTACATGCTGGGTTAGCCCCTCACCAGATCATATCCTGCTTGACTCAATACTCAGAGGCAACTGAATGTTAGGACCTTGCCTTTCTAGAGGGTACTTACAAGAAAAAAAGTCATGTGAAATCTATATTTATTATTAAAATGCTGAGGACTCTAATCATTCAGTGTCTCTTATATAAAAGACCCATTAAGGATTATTTTCACATTTTTAGGATAGATTCATTATCCATGAAAAAATGGTTGTACTTCCTAAAGACAGGAACTACACAACTTACTGTGTTTCATCTTTTTCTCCCCTGCTACCAGTTTTTCAGTTTCAAATCCAAACTCAAGTGTGGCTTTTAATTTTAGTTCACAATTGTCTACTATTCTTTTCTTGGTTCTGATTTTCCATGTCTACTTTATATGATGAAACATGGTTTTGTTCAAAAATAAGCCATGTGAATCTAAACTTAGGAAGAGGCAAGGATATAAATTTAAGCACCAATTGTAACAAACAAACAGAATTAGAAATAGTGAAATATAATAAGCTAATTTAAACAGCTTGGCTATTTGATATTTTTAAAAAGGCTTTCATGTGTAGATCACCACACAGATGATCTTGTAATCACTTCATGATATTATACTGGAGCACTTTAAAGTTCCCTATTTCTTCTATTCTATCTAACTGATTGAATGGTCTATCGGTAAAACTAGAAAAGGGGCCTATCTAAACATTCATTGGTCCATCAGTTCTGCTGATGAGGGAACAGGAAGACCCACACACTTTTCTGGAACAGAGCAAAGGCTGGACAGAGTGCTTCGTTAGTCATGCCTCCCAGTGCTCCAAGAGCAAAGAAGAATCCTGATGCCCCTTGAGAACAAGGTTCAATCTACCTGTCTTTGCTTGATCATCCCAAATGTGACTAGGTTATTAAGTTCAGCCAAAAAATGCTTATTTGGGAGTAAGATGTTAAAATTAGGTACATATGAGACAACTGTCTCACACAGGCTCATGTATCTGAACTTACGGACTCTTGAAAATGTGAGAAAACCAAGCTCAATACACTTAGAATTCTTCTAGAATCCAAGGCCAGCATTCCCTCCCAAGGACATCTAACTTCTCTTTCATGAAAACATTCTACAGTGCTAGAAA
This sequence comes from Carlito syrichta, assembly GCF_000164805.1. Taxonomy (NCBI): domain Eukaryota; kingdom Metazoa; phylum Chordata; class Mammalia; order Primates; family Tarsiidae; genus Carlito; species Carlito syrichta. The sequence goes on from NW_007246451.1 coordinate 119,137, forward strand.
ACTGAAGCTTCATATAATTTGCTTTTGGGCAGAATTTCAGCCTACAGTATCATATAGAAGTACTGAGAAAATACCCAAGATGTCACAGGTAGTCATATGAGCTCAGTGTTTAATTCAAATGCTCCTTACAGAGACTTCTTCAAGGCCACTTTACCACACATTATCAGCACACCACAGAATAAAAGTTATAATGCAGATCATTTCATTTGCAGTTAAAATACACATTTCAAACCAATAAAGCCATACCCTATGAAGTTCCAGATAATGGGAAATACTAGCGGGGGGAGCCACATGGAAGTAACAGGTAATGGCATTACAGCTCAAAAGCATGCCAGTTACATTCACTTTTTGATTCTTAATTCACAAGGCAGTGCATGGGATACAATCTTATTGTAGCACATTCATTATTATAAGAGGCACATTTTAATACAATGTCTGGGGCTGGGGGGAAAGGGATACTAAATGATACATGATTTTTAAAGGCAGGATTTCATGAATGGCATCATCCTATTTCACTCTCTCAATGCACAAAGGTGAAAAAGCACTTAGAAGAGTAAAATTAAAGGGAAAGCAGATGGTTCTTTAGCTATTAGGCCGCTCATAGTCAAAGGAGGTGGGCAAGCAACAAAGCAATTAAAAAGGACACATGGGTGTTGCATTATTGACAAAAAGGTTAATATTTCTGACAGCAAATAAAATCTTCACTCGATATCCTTTAAACTGAAGAGCAACATAAAGAAATCATTAATGTGACAGGGGAGAGCGCCAAGTATAAAAGGTGTTATAGTTACCTTGAAGCAAGGCCATGTCATTTTATAAACAGACAAAATCAAAGCCCTCAGTGCTACCCTGTACTCTGAAGCAGAAGAAAATGGTCAAGGGAAGAGCTACCAACTGCCAATACTGGCCCTCAGCTTCTGCTCCCCCAACTCACAGGCCTTGGGGGACACACAACATCTATGTACCCTTCACATAAGAAAAGTGACTTCAATATCATATAGGGAGTTTACCAGATTCCACTGGCAACTATGGCCTGCGGCAGTTAGAGGTCCTAGCCAGACCGTCAGAACACAACAGAGGGCTCAAGGTAAATATTCTATTTGCTTTCAAGTAAAATCACAAAAGATCCTTAATAAAATAAGGATTCTGAGCTGAATGGGCATGGTGGTGTATACCCAGCTACTAAGAAGACTGCTTGAACCCAGGAGTTTAAGAAGCCAATTCAAAAAATAGTATCAACAAGCATCCAACAGTACAACACAGATCCACTGACACTGTGTATACACAGAGGTAATAGAGGAATTCACTTCTGTTGATAAAACCTCAATAGTCTGGCCCGGCATGGTGGCTCATGCCTATAATCCCAGTGCTCTGGGAGGTCAAGGTGGGGAACTCATCTGAAGCCAGGAGTTCAAGACCACCCTGGGCAACATAGCAAGACTGTCTCTGTTTAAAAAAAAAACAACTTAAAAATTAGGTCAGGTGTGGTGGCTCATGGCTATAATCCTAGCACCCTGGGAGGACAAAACAAGAGGATTATTTGAACCCAGGAGTTTGAGTTCAGCTGAGGCAACAGGGAGAGACCTTGTCTGTTCAAAAAAAAATTTTTTTAAATAGCTGGGTGTGGTGGCACATGTTTGTAGTCCTAGCAATTCAAAAGGCTGAGGCAGAAGGATTGCCTGAGTCCAGGAAATCGAGGCTGCTGTGAACTGAGATCATGCCACTGCACTCCAGCCTGTGCAAAAGAGTGAGACACCTACTAAAATAATAATAATAATAATAATAATAGGCCAGGCGCAGTGGCTCACGCCTATAATCCCAGCACTTTGGGAGGTCAAAGTGAGAGGATTGCCTGAGCTCATGGGTTCCAGACCAGCCCGGGCAACTTGGCAAGACCTCATCCCCACAATAAATCAAAAAATTAGCTAGGCGTGGTGGCGTATGCCTGTATTTCCAGCTCCTTGGAAGGTTCAGCTGAAAGAATCACCTTAACCCAGTAGTCAAGGCCGCAGTGGCCGTGAGCATGCCACCGCACTCCAGCCTGGGCAACAGAGTAAGGCTCCAACTCAAAAACAAAACAAAACAAATAATAATAATTAGCTGGGCATAATGGCATGGCGCCTGTGGTCCTAGCTACTCAGGAGGCTGAAGGTAGAGGATCACTTGAGCCCAGGAGTTGAAGGTTACAGTGATTGCACCACTGCACTCCATCCTGGGTGACAGAGTGGAGTGAGGCCCTGTCTCTATTTAAAAGAAAAAGAAAAAGAACTACACATGCACACTTCATATTTTTCTCATCATCTTCACATCCCAAAAGATTTAACAATTCATCCCCTCATGTATACATTATACAGAATGATGTATAACAGTGCTCTTTTGTATAAACATTACAAATATTTCAGAATATTTCAGACAAAGCTCACTAACACTTATATGCAGGCATAGAGGTCTATGTTTCTCAAAGTATAGTCCTCATACCACTGAATCAGAATCTTTGGGGATGACAGCCCAGGAATCTGAATGTTGAGTTCTGGGAAACTCATGTTTATCGATTTTGAGAGCCAACAGGTTCATTCATCTAATAGATTAATACTTGTTCCAGGTACTTTTCTAGGATCATGTTCTCACAGAATTTACATTATCTCGGCATATGGGGTGGGGGTTGGACAAAAAAGAAAATTAAACAAATTGAAAAATTTCAGACAGTGAGAAGTATTACAAAGGATATAAAACAAGCTACAGGATGAAAACATGACTGCTGAAGGATGGGAAGAAAGGGAGGAGGAATCCAGGAAAGCCTCTCTGCAGAAGTGACATTTGGGCAGAGGATACAGATGGTGACATGTTTAGGTATGGTCAGAGGAAGAACAAGTCAAGCATGGCAGGAGCCAGTCAGCAAGGGAGACACAGTACTAAAGGTAGCTGCAGCGGCAAGCAGGGCACTTTATGGGCCATGGTTAAGAGACTGGATTTTTGGATCTTATCCTTAGTGTACCTAAAAGTCACTGGATGGGTGGGTGGGGTAAAGGAAGGTTTGTTCTGAAGCAAAGGAATGACATGATCTGATTTAAAGGAATCGTGTTAATTCCTTTGTAGAAAAGAGGATAGAGAGGTACAAGCAAAAAAAATTAAAAGGCTTCTACACAAGTCCAGTGAGAGATGGTCATGTGGACTAGGGAGGTGGCCACAAAAATAAAGAAGTAGAAGACTCTGTCTTATGCCTAGTCTTATTTTTTTTTAATTAATTTTTTGAGTAAGAGTCTCACTCTGTTGCCCAGACTGGAGTGCAGTGGCATGCTCATGCCCACAGCAGCATCGACCTGCTGGGCTCAGGTGATTCTTCCACCTCAGTCTTCCAAGCAGCTGGAGCCACAGGTACATGCCACTACATCCAGCTAATTTTTTTGATTTACTGTCAAAAAATTAGCTAGTATTACACAACCATTTTTTAAACATCAGATTGGATACAAGAAAAAAAAGGTACATTAAAAAAAAAATGACAGCTGGGCTCGGTGGCTCAGCCTGTAATCCCACGCCTTTGGGAGGCTGAGGTGAGTGGATTGCCTGAGCCC
>NW_007246451.1:122948-172573 GCF_000164805.1 Carlito syrichta
GCCGGAGCCCAGCAGGTCGAGGCTGCGGTGGCCGGGAGCGGCTACTGCACTCCAGTCTGGGCGACAGAGTGAGACTCCAACTCAAAACAAAAACAAAAAAACAAACAAACAAACAAAAAAAATGACACAAATGGAAGGGGCAGCCAATAACATGGAGAACAATGCCGGCAGCAATCTAGACAGGACAGAACATTAGACTGAAGGTAAAAAGTTTATTATACTGGATGACTGTCAAACCACAAGTGTGGCCAAACACCACCTGCACCCACAGTGATAGAAATGGACAAGATGGCACCGAGTAGCAGCGCCTACATAGGAAAAACCCGGGGCTCTGAACAACTGCGCTCAGTGGGAACCACATGTAGCCCAAAAAGCTCAAAGTATCCTGCGATACACTGGTCAGTCTCCTTCCAGAATGATGGAGGCCTTGGCTGCTCTACCCTCATCCGCTGCGCATGGAGTAGGTGTTCAGTAAGGGATAGCACTTGAACAGCAGTCACTCAGAAAAGAGTTGAGGCCAGCGATGGCTCACGTCTATATCGCCGGCACTTTGGGAGGCTGAGGTGAGAGGATTGCCTGAGCCCAAGGGTTCAAGATCAGCTTGGGCAACTTGGTGAGACCCCATCTCTACATTAAATCAAAAAATTAGCCAGGCATGGTGGCGTGTGCCTGTGATTCCAGCTACTTAGAAGGCTGAGGCGGAAGGATCGCCTGAGCATAGCAGGTCAAGGCTGCAGTGGCCAGGAGCGTTTCACTGCCCTCTAGCCTGGGTGACAGAGTGAGACTCCTACTCAAAGAAAAAAGGAGCTGGGTCAAAGAAGAGCCTCAATGTGAGCCACAATTTTAAACTTTTTAAATGTTTTAGTAGCCACCTTAAAAAAGAAGTTGAAATTAATAATGACATTTTATTTAATCACAAAATATTTCATGTAATCAATATAAAAATTATTAATAAATTACTTTACATTCATCTTCCATATCACATCCTGAAAATAAATAGGTGTGTCTCGTATACTTAAAGTACCTCTAATTCACATGGTAGCAGCAGAAAGACTGACAGGGGAGATTGTGGCTGCCCTCTCTTTACATCAGCAGAATATGTTGTCTATGGAGGGAGAGAGTTTCCCACTGCTGAAGGAGTCCAGGAAAGGCTACATGACAACAAAGAATACTCCACAGAAGGGGATTTACACACCAGAGTGAGAATCTATGATTCTACAGGGAAGAACCACTGGCTCTGGTGTGATGAGATGTACAAGATTCCCTGGGGAGAAGAGAAAACCTGACTCAGAAAAGAGAACCCCCAGGGAAAAGGAAAATTCAAAGTCAACAGCACTAGATAAGAGAAGTGGTAAATCAGAGGGGTAATGGCCATAAAAAGGAACTACATAAAGCCATGGGATACAAACCTGCCCTGTCTTACCTCTTTCATGTGGTGCTTATGGCTCTGTGGCAAGCTAAGCTGGCCTGTGTAGTCAAGCTACCTAAAAATCATGCATTCCACATACCTTCAAAGTGGGGAGGTATTACATATTATAATGATATCTATCTGGTCTTTGGCTTGGATTCCTGTGAGGAAATCTCTAAATCTCTGGAATTTCAGTTGTGTTAAGAGAGTGTCCATGGTAGGCTAACAAGATGACTCAGGACTGGGGTTTTGAGGAAAGGGGACTGGAGTTCAACTATGTCACTATTTGATCACACCTACATAATGAAACCCCAATAAGAACTCTGAACACTGAAACTCTGTGGAGTTTTCTGGTTGGTGAACACAGCAATGTAACAGGAGGTCCATTAGAAGGAGAAATAAAAACTCTGTATTGGAGACCTTTCCACACTCCACACTATCTTCATTTGGCTGATCCTGATTTGTATCGTTTATAATAAAATGTTCAATTAGCTGTTCTAGGGAATTATTGAATCTGAGGTGGGTCATGGAAATCCCCTAGAATTGTAATTGGTTGGTCAGGAGTGCAGGTAGCCTTGCAACTAGCACCTGAAGCAAGACCAATTTGGTTGAGGACCATACCCTTAACCCATGGGGTCTGAGCTAACTCATGGTGATTAATTAGCGTCAGTACCGTACTGCAGTATTTTATAGGAGAACCATTCCTCCTAGACACATCTGGCAGATTTCCGAGTGGCTGCAGAATCTGAGCTTCTCCTTTCCTGCCAGAGGTTTATCACCACAAACCACGCCCAGCTTTTATAGTAAACAGCACTCTTACTTCCCAGGGAAAATGGCAATGGCCTCTAAAACCAAAGCTGGACAGCTGACATCTAACTCTAGTTAGGAGGAAACTAATGAAAAGAAATAAAGAAGTTAAGAGATTAACAAAACACAATGAAGTATTTTATCTTTGCTCAAAACAAGTCTCTGACTAGTTCAAAGTGTTGCATTATAATGCAAAAGCGGTAGGGGAGGAGAAGCCTTGTCATTGAAGAATCAAGTTCTGCCTTGAGTCATGAATTTGAGGCTTCTGTAACACTTTAAAAACTCATTTCCTTTTCATGGACATATGCAATTACATATTCTAGCGTCTCTATTATCATAAATGTAATTTAACTGTTTGCAGAATGGAACTACAAAGCCTATGGTTATGCCTCAAGTAATGAAAAGCCATGTGTCATCTAATACACAGATAATCTGTGTGGGGGAATGATGGGGATGGAGGGCATGGAAATGGGAGAGAGGTTAGAAAGGGGTCACAATTGAGCTGTGATGGGAAACACCATCTCTAATCTCTGAGGGGCCCTTGGTTACTGATGTTCAGAATGAAACAAAATGTATAAGTTTGGGAAAATCTACTGAAGCAAGGTCTCTAGTACCTCCTGACCCAACCAGTGCTTCAGGGGAGCCAGTGAGCTCAAGTACACAGACAGCCCACACTGTTGGAGGAATGCAAGCCAGGTGAACCTAGGCAAGTTACTTAACCTCTCTAAACCCCAGTTTCTTTACCTGAAAAATTTGGAAATTACATGACCTTTGCACATAGCTGGTACACAGTAGGTGCTCAGCAAGTGTCAGTTCAGGCTGGAGAGGCTGAAGATGATGCAGCTGGCCCTAACAAAGGCTCTTCAGCTCCAGAACAGGTAAGAGCTGCCTTCTGTTTAGCTGCCATCTGAGCCCTTTACCATGCTAGTACCCAAGGGCTAGCAGTGTCCTTGCTTCCTGCCATGTAAACAAACTTTCTAATACATAGGCTACTTACAAGAGATTGGTTTCCTGAGCAGAATCTTTGTACACCTGGAGGTTATACCTTATACGGTCATGTGACTACTGTGAATAAGATTATGCTTAATGGAGACACAAAATGGAAGTCTCCCAATTTTAGTTCCAAATACCAGAATCATTAACTTGAATAGCAAACTGACCCTATGTATTCTGTACATAATTAATTCAGGTCAGAATAACACTTAAATTAATATTCAAAGAAAAACAGATATAAAACTAGTAATGTATTTTATGTGATTACTGATGTTTTCTTTGGAATTTTTTTTGGGGGGGGCTGGAGTCTCACTCCTTCGCCTATGCTGGAGTGTAGTGGCACGCTCATGGCCACCCCAGTGTCAACCTGCTGGGCTCAGGCGATCCTTCCACCTCAGACTTCCAAGTACCTGGAACTACAGGTGCTCACTACCACACACAGCTAAATTTTTCTTTCTTTCTTTTTTATATTGTAGAGACGAGGTCTCATCAAGTTGCCCAGGCTGGTCTCGAACCCGCAGACTCAGGCAACCCCCTCGCCTCGGCCTCCCAAAGTGCTGGGATTACAGATTTGAGCCATTGCACCCAGTCTGGAATATTTTTACACGATTAACCTGGCCTAATGTCACTATAAAATGTACAAGACACACATTCTACATAAAGGCCCATTTTCTGTTCTTACATAATGACCAACTTACCAAATTGTCTATGGACTATCTTTTCCAAGTATTAGATGTTCTGCATTAAGGTTACAAAATCAAGTAACTTGTATATATGCTTGTTGTGTGTCACATTCCAAAATACAGCAATAATGAATAAATTAAGTAATAACAGTTCTAGTTAGTAAAGGCAGGAGCAAACCTAACTTAAGGAAATTAAGCAACAATTCACTCTTTTCTTCTTGCTACCCTACAAACCAACCACTTACATACAGATTTTTATTATGCAAACATATCTAATTAGCAGTATGTCAGGGCTTAGTTTCTTCACTTTAAAATAAGAAGACTAGTCTCGGTCTATGTTTCAGGCATAAGGCTAAGCACTTGAAATACATTATCGATGGCTCAGCCTGTAATCTCAGCACTTTGGGAGGCTGAGGCAAGTGGATTGTCTAAGCCCACAGGTTTGAGACCTCGTCTCTACAATAAAATAAAAAAATAGCCGGGCGTGGTAGCATGTGTCTGTAGTTCCGGCTACTCAGAAGGCTGAGGCAGAAGGATTGCCAGAGCCCAGCAGGTCGACACTGGGGTGGTTGTGAGCATGCATGCCATTGCACTCCAGCCTGGGTGAAGAAGTAAGACTCCAACTCAAAAAAAAAAGAAAAAAGAAATACATTATCTCTTTTAGTCCTCAAAATAATTCCAAGATAGTTATTATTAGGATCCTCATTTTACAGACAGGAAATGGAAATTGAGAGAGGTTAGGTAACTTGCCAGGGGCAAACACATATAGTTCTAAGAGCTCTAGTTCTTAGCCACCACTGCTTTCTATATTGTCTTTTGAGTCTAGTCAGGTCATGATTTATCTTTATTTGCATTAACACCAAGTGAAGATGTTAAATTTCCAGGATACAGACCATCTATATTTAATTAGGTACATAATTCATGTAAACAGATCAAAAGGTAGTTTTGGATAGGTGTTAAGCAGTAATGAAAGACTATCATTTCATATGCATTATATATTAAGTGAGCCCCTAAATATTTTGACTGATTAAATAATGTAATTAGAACTCACCACTTCACCAAGTTACCTACAGTTAATGAAACTGCTAATACACTTACCTCAATCAATTTGTTGGCATGTTCACGGAAAACTTGGGCATACTCCTTAACTTCTTTCTCATTTCCATTCTTTGCAGCTTCGATCAATACTAAAAGTGGAACATTGGTTTCCAGGAAAGAATCTGAAACGTGGTCCATGACGGCTTTGCGGAGCTAATAATTAAATTGTAAAAATTTGATTTTATTTCTATTAAGAAGTTGGAATGCTTTTTTTCTCTCGTACGTTTAAATCTAATGGAAGTTTATGGTAGATTGGCTACACTTATATGAGAAACCCATATGTAAGTCAAGCAGTTATATAATTTGAAACACAAAAAAAATTTGATCATGGAGATAATGGTTCACACTAGTAAGTTACAGTATTTCAGCAAAAGAAACTCAGCTTTCAGACAATATCCTTTCTTCTTGGAAATTATAAAACTAAGGCTTACCTCTTAAAGGAGTAATACAAAAGCTGAAGAGAAAGCAGTTCTGGGTTGAATTGGCACATAGCCTTAGAATATATGTAATTAGCCTAACTGGCTAAATAAAAAGAGAGGGAAAAAAGATCACTTTTGGGGTTATCTAAAAGGATTAGCACACTATGAACCTTAAAATTTAAAGGTTATCTTTATAACCATTTCTAATACTACTTCACCAAAAGGAAATTGAATAAAGATATATTCTGTCTTTAATTTTTGCTTTATATCAGACATGAGCAATAAAATGTCTCTCTACTAAATAAAAATTGCCTGTATTATAACTTCTTAAGTCTTAACACATTATTATATAAAGTCAGTCTTAACTTCTTTAAAGACTGAAACTCAGTTTGATTCCAAAATGTTAATGGGGTTATTTATCATTAAACTAAGATATTCTTTACTCTGTAATTTACTAACTTAGAAAATTCTGATCCTCAAATATCTCTAAGTTACCATATTTAGAAATGGAAACACATCTCCAACAAGGATCTAAGAGAACTGCAAGTATGGAATCAGAATGCAGCAAGTCAAATAAATAACTGCAATTTCTGTCTCTACTTGTACATAGCCAATACAGCAAAATCCTTCAGGGTTGTTTTCATAGGTCCCCAGGTCACTTTAAATTGATTTTCCTACCTATACATCCCTTTCACACTAGAGTTAATTTATTCAGTCCAGCCAGTGGGACTGTATTATTCCATGTCCCCATGAGATTTTATTAGCTATTAAGAGGCTTATTAGCAACAAAACAGAGACAGCCACTTTCCTGTGAAAATCCATCCTTTCCCCCAGATATAAGCTCAGTATTTACTGGAATTTTAGTCAAAACCACACAACTGAGAACTTAGGAAAATAATCAGCACTTTTTTCCAGCTTACCTGTCTACGCAAGTCCCTCGTCTTCTTGGTCATTTTATCTATTGCAGAATTGAGTGCATCACTTCTTTCTTTACGTCCAGCCTAGATAAAAAGAAAAGGGGGAAGGGAGAAGAAATGCACATTTTAGTAATTTACAAGGAAATTTAATGATAGCCAATAGCTATATATGCTCAAGTCAACACTGAAAAAAACAATATGACTCTTTTTAGCCCAAATTTGGAAGATGTGTGTGGGGATGGAAGGGGGAAGAACTATGTTGGCTTTGTTAATAAAAACCCAACCTTACAATTCTTAGACTCCATATTATCTGATAACTGGAACTGAGGGAGTTTTGCCAAAATAAGAGAAGCCAAGAAACAAAGACATTTGCTTAAGGTTTGGCTTTTAAAAATTATATTTTAACTCAAGGTTGGGCATTCACCAATTTCACTAATGAAGCAGCTCTCCTTGAACTGCAGCAAGAACAGGTTCCACCTGATTTTGATGAACTCTAAGATTTGAAGAATGTCAAGATGTAAAAAAGCACCTGGCAATGAAACAATGTGAAACAACAAATTTCAAAACTAAGATATATCATGACTGGTCACCGTTAATAGCGTATATTAAGCAGCTCAAAGCAGAATGTTTTGTATGATTATTTCGGTCATATTATATATATGAATTTTTTTTTTAATACTAGGCTAAGCTTAATGTACTGTATTGCACAGAAAACAACATACTAACCACTCTTGGAAAGGTATGTAAATAAGCATTTCTTGTCAGGGAATAGGGGTGAGTTGAGATTTGCTGAGGCAATATTCTAAGCAGAACCAAGTAGACTAAAATAAGATGTAGTTGAAAGAAAAATGACAATTATTTTTTATCCCAGGTAGAGCTAGCTGTGTCCCTTACCTAGTAGGACATCAGGTCAGTTAAACTATTAAGTATATTAAGAGTTCATTTTCACAAAACAAATAATGGTTCTTTCTGAAAAACATGCTAGTAAATCACAGGAGAGCTACAAATAGTCAAAGGAATTTAATCCAATATTCTCCATTTTCGTGCCCTTGAGACATGTTGGTATGCCAGTATGGCAGACAAACAGCTGGGATGGGGAGATTTAGTCATATTCACTGCATGCCTTTTATGAACATTTGTTGCTCACTTTATCGCTTATCCCTTATCTGTTAAGTGGAGAAAATGCCACCTATTCTCTCAGCACCAGTCTCTATGAACTGTTAGAAGACAAAGGAGAAGGAATACTGAGGGATATAGGTTATTTAGCAAAGGACAGAAATGAGATATAACAGGGAACTTATGAACATTAAGAGTCAAAATATAAGCAATAAACTGATATGGTCACTATCACATCTAGTCAGGCCGCGTTCCTTACTCTTTCCCCCAGCACTCCTGTACAGCCAATACAATTAAGTAATCCACTAATATTAACGGGGGTAGGAGGGGAAGAGTCTCAACAAAAACTGATTCAGGTATGAAGATTTTGGCTTGCAGGAATAGACTGTGGCCATCAGTCAGAAGAGAAAACTTGAGAAGTATAATTAGTGACAATCTCAAAGATCAAAATCCCAGGATCTAAGACAAAGGTAGCAAAAACTAAATCAAAATCAAACTGACCTTATAGTTAATGCTTTAATCAGGAAAATCTCAGCACATTCCTTACATACTCAAGCACGCACTTCACGAAAAATTTCTCTAAATACACCCGTAAAGTTTGCCATTGCTCCTAGCCGCGTTTTGTTGGTGTTTGTAATAGATCATTTGTTTTGGAAGACATTTGGAAACTGAAACCCAAAGGTTGAGCTCTCAGACCTCATGAAAGCCCAATCCCTACAACCTAGAATGCCCAGCAATTTCCTCAATTTGGGTAAAAGGATTTACTGTGAAAGTTATATAAAATCAATTCCCTGAACTTGACTTTTGAGGGAATTACAGTCACACAGCAAAATTCACTTTAAGATGCAATGCAACCTGCACCATGAATCAGTTAATTCTGTCTTTGTCAAACCACCCAAAAAATCAATTTGTCTTTCTTATTATTGCAGGAAATAGAGGTTTATGCATCATTAATCAGGAGGGGGAGATTCAGGAGCAGTTATTTACTAAAGCTTTTTAGGTTATACTAAACAGACCATTTTAAAGTCAAAGCATCACTTAAAAAATACAGCCCATATAACAAGTTTAGAATTCCAATCATTTAAAATATAATAGGGATGCACACACACACACACACACTCACAACCTTTCATCAGAGGTTGATGAAAGTAGAAAAACTTGCTCATCTGGAAAACAAGATTTTACTTCTTTTGAAATGAAAGTTATGACTTTTTACTCTAGTGTTAGCTGGACAAAAATAAAGTTATTAAAACATAACATTAGGAAAGGCAACCCCGTAGCACATAACTATTGCTGGAAGTAGTGAAAAAACTTTGAAATAAGTGACCCTCAGCTTCCACCTAAGTGAGAGACTCCATTCCTCTGAGCAGAGAGACCACCCAGGTTCACTCAGTTTTGTTAGGTACAACCCTGGCTAAGCAGTGGCAAAAGAGCTAAGAAAGAAAAATAAAAGGCACATTTGAGTCTTCAATATTAGTTGAAATTAGTAATACTAGTAAATATTAGTTGAGTTGAGGAGAGGCAAAGGTGATTAGCTAAGACAGTCTCTAGCAACACAGTTTTGACTGAGATAGTGAAGGGGGCTCTCAAATCTCATCTTTATCAGAGGCATGAAAAAGCCACTCTATCTTCCTTCTGTATGGACAGACTAATTTAGATAGATTCTTTACTGAGTACCTAACTCTGCATCCACTGGATTGGATAGGACCAGCCATAATCCTCCTTTCAGGGGGTTTATCATCAGAGATGCAGTACTTTGGAGCAATACCTAGTTCAGCCATACCCAGTTAGTAGCAGGTCAGAATAGTAAGTTAAGAATGATACAGAGAACATTACATTGTAACACCTTGACTTTACTCCAACCCTTGCCAGTTTGGAAGGGATGAAAGATGTCTCGGGCATTGCTGGTAGCATGTCAAGGCACATTTTAGTTCCTAAATGATGACAAAGGTCCAAGTGAGCTGACAAAAAAACTACTCAACCTAATTGCACAAAATAAACATCATTCCACTGTGCTCCAAGGAAACAAATGTTCTAAGTTGAAGGATATATATAATCTTTTCAGGGCTCTTCTGCCACAGGATTCCTCCTCTTCTTCTAAACATTCTCCCTCGGGGAGCCTGGCAAATCCTATACTTTAATGACTACGGTCACTCAGTCATCTTTCATGATCTGGCATGCATTTTGGTTCTTCAGACATGCCATGCTCTCTTACCTGCCAAAAATACACTTCACTCTTGCTTCTAATGTCTATCCATCTTTTAGATGAGATACCCCTTCTCTTGTGGAAGTTTCCTCTGGTCAACCTCAGCCCTAAGTTCAAGTTTAGTGTTCCTCCAGAGTGCTCCCATAGCACCTCACGATTCCTTTCACAGTCCTCCTCACATCATAGCCTGGGATAATTACCTGTTGATTTGTTTGTTTCCCACTAGACATGGATGAAATGAGAAGCCACTGACCAATAAGACAGAGACACGTTTAAGTCTAAGGACTTTGTGATCTATGTGGCAAATAATCAGTCTCCTACTACCTTGTCTTTTCAAACAACCCTCTGCTTTCTATCCTCATTTTAATGTAGAGTAAAGGAGAGGTAGAGGAAGAGGGTCAAATCTGATGTTTTAACACTTAACAGTTAAGGACTATTTACAAAGCTAACAGAAAGGTCGATTAATTAGATGCAATGCTGTTCAGTCACCAGAAATGTAAACAAACAAATAAACAAATAAACAAAAAACCAAGTAAGAATAGAAATCTGGAGCCTCTTCCCTACTAAAACAATAAAGAACAGAAGAAATGAAATGGTATCTTTAGTATAAAAGGGAAAAGTTAAGGCTGCCATTAATACAATAGATGCCTTCAAATAAGCCAAGGGATGAGAAACTTTGGAAAGGAAATGATATCAAAGCTGTTGCTCACCAGCAAGAAGACTTCAGAGAAGAAAGGGAACTTTGAAGAGAATATAGAGAAAAATGTTTGAAAACTAAAAGAAGCCAGGCTTGGTGGCTCAGCCTGTAATCCCGTGCCTTTGGGAGGCTGAGGTGAGTGGATTGCCTGAGCCCGCGGGTTCGAGACCCGCCTGGGCAGCGAGACCTCATCTCTACAATAAATAAAAAAAAAAAAAAAAAATAAGCTGGGCGTGGTAGCGCACAACTGTAGTTCCGGCTACTTGGAAGGCTGAGGCGGAAGGATCGCCGGAGCCCAGCAGGTGGAGGCTGCGGTGGCCGGGAGCGGCCATGGCACTCCAGTCTGGGCGACTGAGTGAGACTCCAAGTCAAAAAAAAAAAAAAAGAAAGAAAACTAAAAGAAACTAGCATCTATTAAAGAGTCAATATGTCATCATGAATATAACTAATAGGTTTGCTGTGGGCTGGGCAAGACACTGTCATATAACAAACATTTAATGAATAACATGAGAAGCAACTTGACCCTGACTATCCCACCTGGCCTACAGATGGCTGATAGCGCAGCATAAGCTGAAGATGTGGTAAGAGTTGCTTAGCCTTATATAAAAGCACAGTAATAGCTCAATCTTAGAATACAATGGTTATATGGTCATGAATTCCCAAATTCCTTTTGAAGAACAGACATACACAGAGGGAAAAAGCAGTCACACAGAACCAATCAGCCTTGCCTCACTGTTCCCTCAAGTCTTAGCAAGCTCCTTTCAGCAGTAAGCAAGACAAGGATCAACACCTCAGCAACAGACAGAATGTAACATGCTGCTATCGACCTTTCATAATAAGAAATGATCTTGCTCTCTTTGGGCCAAAAGTTTAACAACTTTATTTGCACTGACATCACAGATTCAATTTTTTTGTTTGCCTTAGTATATATGCCACTGTCCCTCCAGTCCCAGACCTATTGTGTCACTGTCCCTCTAGTCCAGAACCTATTAAAAGGATTCTCAGAAAATGGTTTCCAAGCTTCAGCAACCAAGAGTGCTCTTATCTACACAATATACATGCAAATTAACCCCTTTAAATTTAGACAATTGGGTCAGAGAGGCCACTAAAATTGAAAACTCTTCAAGAAAGTATAAATAGATATCTTACTTCTTATTCTTAATCCTAGCCCGTGCAAACAGCTTTGAATACCACCTACATAGGCAGGAGAAAACACATCTAAATCAAAAGCTACTCAGAAATGTAGAGAGGAAGAAATCAGAAAGGACAACCCCAAACTTGGCTATACATTTTAGAATAAAAGGTGAAGCGTGTGTTACACACAGAGGAAGGTGAAAACATGAACACAATGAAGCCAATGATGAAAGAAGAATAAAAAGAGATGTTGGCCACATAAATTTCAGTCTATGCTTTAATGAAGACTTCAAGATCGTTTCTGTTAATTTTGTTTTGTTTTGTTTTGATGTCTATGATAGGAGAAATAAAGTATCTTCATGGCATAAATGCTCATCTGCCCAAATTTCTCCTATGGAAAATGTTCTCTAATTGAATGTCCAACTTGGGTGCACTGCCCCAAGATTTACTGCTGAATTACCTAGTCCTGAACACAGAATACAACTCTAGCACAAAGGAAGATGGCTGTCACATGATTCTGGCCCTGAAACCTCCCCAAAAGCAACAACTGCCAGTGCACGTCTCCAAAACTAAAAGAGTATGTCCCAAACCATGTATACTGCAACATCAAAAGAAAGATCATAAGTGTATCCACAATTGCTTTCTCAGTTGTGTTTACTAACAAGAGAACAAAGAAACTTTTAAAAATCAAACTCAGCAGAAGGCAAGGATGGAGACAAGGATCCAGGTAAAACTGGGGATTATGGAAGCCTAACGTGAACAGTCTACTTTTGAAAGGAAAGATTCCCTTCTTCAAGAAAAAAAAGCAGCAGCTAGTAAAATCAGGTAGGCCAAGTACACTAAAAAAAAACTTCCTCTAATTAAGTCTGGATACAGCATAGGCCTAAGTATATGGTTGCCAACAAACACCTAAAAAGGTTCTTAGCAGGGGGCATACTCAGACCTACAAAATCTAGGACCTCTACCCTAAAAACAGCTTTAATTTTTTGAAAAAAGCAGCAATTCAGACTGCCAGTTACAAGGTTTATTTTAACATGCTTCTCCAGAACACCTTTGGGCAACACTGGCGCTGGGGTATACACAATTTCTGGAATTGAGCATAATTAAAGAAACATTTGACTTTTTTTTAGTGTAAAGCACATATCAAGCTCCCTCTCTACCACAAAAGAATAAAAAAATTCATGAATATATCTATACATTTGCTTCTCTAAGTAGGGAAGTAACTCCTTCAATGAGTAATATATATAGTATCAAAAGCAAACTCATGCGGAAGGGTGCCGACAACTATAAGCCATCTGAGTCCCACTGTTTAACTCACTTAATTTACTTAAAACCATTTACAGAGAGGAGAGACAGGTTAGATTTTACTTCTCCTTTGCCTTATCATGAACATCTAAAGCAGTAAAAACTGAATCAGATCGTAAGAACAGTACCTTCCAGAAGTAGTACTATTACTTTAATTAGGTCAAAGGTATACATATGCAGAAGAAAGCTGCTCTAAAATGAAACCAAGAAAAAAATTTAGTTCAGAAAGAATAGGGGCATCTAAATTTAGTCTCTTTTTTGTGAGTCAGGGTCTCACTGCGTTGCCCAGGCTGGAATACAGTGGCACAATCACAGATCACCACAGGTTCGACCTCCTGGGCTCAGGTGATCCTTCCACTTCAGCCACCAGAGTAGCTGGGCGTGTGCCACCACACCCAGCTAATTTTTTGAAGAGGTCTTGCTATATGCCCAGTCTGGTCTTGGTCTCTCAGGTTCAAGCAATCCTCCTGCGTGGGTCTACTAAAGTGTTGGCATTACAGGTGTGAGTCACAATTCCCGGGCTATTTAGCTCTTTTAGCTAAAGAAAGACAAAGATTTTTTAAAGATACAAAATTTCATCAATGAGCACTTTGTATTCCATCAGTTTTAAGGCAAACACAATGTCTTCTTTGGTTTCACAGCCTGATCCTTTTGAATCCAAAGAGTGGGCAGATGAGCAAGGTGGCTGGTGACCTGAAGGAGCTGTGCCCTCTGGGCACTGTATTACAGTAAGCATCCCTGCCCACCTCTTCAGAGGCAATTGAAGGATAATTACCCTCCTCGACTGCACTGGTGCTTTTCTGAGCAATTTTTATTGCCCACGAATTCGTTACAACAGTACCAGCATAATATAATTTAAATGGTTTTCATTTCTTAGCAGTATATGAGAAGCAGGCCAAGCAGACTAAGAACCAAGGGTTTAAAGGGAAGGAGATGCTTTTCCTTCTAAATTTTCACATACAACTCATTCCTAATCATGGTTGCTCTAATCCAATTGACTTAAATTATTTTCTCCCCATGGAACTAAAGTGGTTACTTGAGAGAGGAATTTAATCCAACTTCTTCTATTGCAAGGCAAAGGTTTTTTCATCAGGGGGTAGCTGACTTCAATAAGGGCATTTATGACATCCCAAGGACATCTTTTCAATTAAAAAAAAAAAAGTTAAAAAGATCCCCTCTATGAGACTCCTCTACCCAGAACATTTGGGGACAAGTTCCTGTAGAACAGTATTTCTGACACACAGAGACACAGATCTTGTAGGAATCAGATTAAACCTTATCCACAGAAAATGAAACAAGCAACAAAATTTCACAAGCCTGTTTGTGGACCCAAGTTAAGAATTTCTAGCCTAAAGCGTGAAACTATAGGATCTACCCTACAAGAGAGACACTATAAGTCCTCAAGGTCCGAGGAGGAATGGCACCCCTGGGAGTCTAACACAGGACAAGTCTCCCTCCCTTCCTTAACCAGCACAACAGAACACAAGTGCAGGTTTGTACCTAAAGATTCGAGATTCTATTCATTGGCAACCTTGGCTTGGAGATTTCCCTACTGCCTACCAAACTGTCTGAGAACCACCCTGCAGTCAGACGCTACATGTCTAATCTTCTTTCCTCCTCCTCTCCCTTCACAGGTGTCAGACCTGCCCTGTGGTCTGAAAATACTGCTGGACCTCAGGGTATTCCTGCTGCCTTCTCTCCCTCTGTACTTCCCAGGCATTTTCCCCAATAAAATTCACGTACTTTTCATCCTACCTTGGGGTCACTTCTAGGAGGACTCAAACGACATACCTGCATTGCTGCAGTTTTCACAGTACCTTACACAGGGAGATGATGGAAGGGACCTTGGAACCTTAACAGTTCTCACTCCACTATCACATTATAACAGAATAATTTTACCCAAGACAATCTCTTTTTAAACTTGCCTAGTAGAATAAAACCCTAGGAAGCCAATAGGGCAATGCTGCTCTTGTTTCACAGACATCATCAGTCGTTTTGAGATTTCTGCCCTCAGGTCTGAGACAAGACCCACTAATGGTAAAGTGCCAATGATAGAAACAGGTATGCTGGGTCAAATCAGTAAGGCAAGATATGTAAAAGGCCTTACCTTTTGACAAGATCTGAAAATATAGCACTAACTCATGCTAGAAGCATCTTTTGCATTTATATAACTCCAAACACGGAGCTATATATCCATAAACGAGGTCTAAAAAGTGATGACACTACTTGACAGGGAGAAACTAGAGTTAGGTCAAGCAAAAACAAATGAAAGGAAAAACCCTATTCCAAAGTATGAACAGGATATTCATATCTTGTATTCACAAGGCAGATTCCACACAGTATGAGACTCAAAGTGAGTTCTAATGTGTGCCAGTAGCAAATGCTCTATTATTTCAGCATCATAACCCCCATCTCAGTACCAGTTTTAGCTTTTTGTTGAGTAGGTGCGAATCTGAGGTAAATATAAGGGACCATGTCAGAATCCAGTCATGCTGTATCACTTGTCCTAAAACATCTCTGCTCCACAGTGAACACTTAGGGCATGTGTTTTAAAATGACTGCAACAACCTGTCCTGTCCTCCCAGTAGGACATCCAAAGATCAGCATTATTTCTTAATCCACCTGATGATAAAACACTGTTAAAGGAGAAGGAGAAATCTTTTTAACTAGTTTCTCTTAAATTCTTACAGAAAAAAATAACCATATGCTTTGTTTTGCAAGCCCCTCCCCTTCATTCCTGGTTTATGATATTAAGCTCTAAATGACAAAGAAGCCAAGTCCACTTAGTTATTCAACACATCTAAAGCAAATCATAGTCATACTTCAATCTTAACCAAGCATGACAACAAAGCAATTTGAGTAGCTTTCCAAACTACCAAAGCAGCAGCACTACCTTGCATAGGCTGGTGTTAAATCAGCACTTCATAAATCGTGCAGGCTTCTGCCCACTTAGATGATCCCTCTATGCAGAATCGGCAGTTTAACACTGGCTCTCACAAGCATTAAAAATCATCACTCTGCTAACCCAACTCACTGTTCAGATGGGTCTCCTTGAATGCAGCCTTTATTACAACCTCACTGCTGCTTCCTACACTGAAGGAATAGCATGTTTTTTAAGAGTTCTTCTTTCTTGCATTATTATAATCAGGGGGTCTTACACCGACCCCGATGCTGTTACAAAGCACAGTGCTTTATAACAGTAAAGCTTCTGGAAAACCCAAACAAAAGACACGTCATCCGGTGACGTCAGCCTATATACAGTTCTGTGTGGTCGCAGCACATAAGCAAATCCATTCTTGTGCCGATTCTCGGAAAAGCTTTTCAGTAAATGCACTCATGCTGCTCCAGGAGCTCTTCTCTGCAACAAGCCGCCCATCTGCCATCAACAAGTTAAGACAGAGAGAACTAACGGCTGCGGAAAGGAGAGACTGAAGCTTTGATTAACCAGCCGAGCAGTTAAGGGAAGAGAAATTTAATAACTTATATTCAAAACTGATTTAGAGGATCACAGCAGTCACAGAAAATGAAACCAACGCTTTCCAGAGGAATATCCTAAGGAAAAAAAACAACTTACCCTGGTGGATTCAATTTTACTCAGAAAGCCTCGGACACAGAAAACAGGAAACTGGTCAAAGGCTCCTACATGTTAGAGCCTTTTACAGACTCACTGCGTTGAGTCTAACAACCGCGACTGAATGCAGCCTCCAATGTGCTCAGAAGAATGGGTAAGTCTGTGCATTTATATGTCTTGTACAGCCAACAAAGAATCATGCTTTTAAAATAAGCCACTGTTTTATGAGGGAAATCACCATCATATTTTTGGGTTTTGAGGTTTAGGTAAAAGCATATATCGCTGATGACAGGGACATGTTTTATCTTCTTTTTAAATGGTTTAAATTTGTTTCAGTCATGGCAACAAGATTAATTTTTCTGCAGTAAATGGAAAATAAGTTATATGCAGTGAAATCTTTCGCCATACTGTTATGTTGTTTTTTAAATAGCCCATATGTTCTGCTGAAAAATCTCCTATCTTCTTGTTTTCCTTAAATTATATTCTGCAGGCTTACATTTCAAGTGGCCATTAGGGGCCCCTATGCTGGCAGCAATATATGCAATGAGTATGGTTTTAAAAATGCTGCCTGCCCTGGGTATGGCGTGTCCACCCAAATGCCGCTGCGAGAAGCTGCTCTTCTACTGCGACTCTCAGGGCTTCCACTCAGTGCCAAACGCCACAGACAAGGGCTCCCTGGGCCTGTCCCTGAGGCACAATCACATCACAGAGCTTGAAAGAGATCAATTTGCCAGCTTCAGTCAACTTACCTGGCTCCACTTAGATCACAATCAAATTTCAACAGTAAAAGAAGATGCTTTTCAAGGACTATATAAACTTAAGGAATTAATCTTAAGTTCCAACAAAATATTTTATTTGCCAAACACAACTTTTACCCAACTGATTAACCTGCAAAATTTGGACCTGTCTTTTAATCAGCTGTCATCTCTGCACCCAGAGCTCTTCTATGGACTTCGGAAACTGCAGACCTTGCATTTACGTTCCAACTCCCTGCGGACTATCCCAGTACGCCTGTTCTGGGACTGTCGTAGTCTGGAGTTTCTGGATATGAGCACAAACCGTTTGCGAAGTTTGGCTCGCAATGGATTTGCAGGATTAATCAAACTGAGAGAGCTTCACCTAGAGCACAACCAGCTGACGAAGATTAATTTTGCTCATTTCCTACGGCTAAGCAGTCTGCACACGCTCTTCTTACAATGGAACAAAATTAGCAACTTGACGTGTGGGATGGAGTGGACCTGGGGCACTTTAGAAAAGCTAGATCTGACTGGAAATGAAATCAAAGCCATCGACTTGACAGTGTTTGAAACGATGCCTAATCTTAAAATACTCCTCATGGATAACAACAAGTTAAACAGTCTGGATTCCAAGATCTTAAACTCCCTGAGGTCCCTCACAACCGTTGGCCTCTCTGGCAATCTGTGGGAATGCAGTGCCCGAATATGTGCTCTGGCCTCCTGGCTGGGCAGTTTCCAAGGTCGGTGGGAGCATTCCATCCTATGCCACAGTCCTGACCACACCCAAGGAGAGGATATTCTAGATGCAGTCCATGGATTTCAGCTCTGCTGGAATTTATCTACCACTGTCACTGCCATAGCTACAACTTACAAAGATCCGACCACCGAATATACAAAAAGAATAAGCTCATCAAGTTACCATGTGGGAGACAAAGAAATCCCAACTACTGCAGGCATAGCAGTTACTACCGAGGAACACTTTCCTGAACCAGACAATGCCATTTTCACTCAACGGGTAATTACGGGAACAATGGCTTTATTGTTTTCTTTCTTTTTTATTATTTTTATAGTGTTCATCTCCAGGAAGTGCTGCCCTCCCACTTTAAGAAGAATTAGGCAGTGCTCAATGATTCAGAACCACAGGCAGCTCCGATCCCAAACACGACTCCATATGTCAAACATGTCAGACCAAGGACCGTATAATGAATATGAACCCACCCATGAAGGACCCTTCATCATCATTAATGGTTATGGACAGTGCAAGTGTCAGCAGCTGCCATACAAAGAATGTGAAGTATAAAATCTACCCATCATCAAAAATCACATCAGATAAGTAACCTATTTTACATAGTAGAGGCTAAATACATATCTAATTTTTACCAATGGTGACATTAAGCCTAATTTTCCAAACTAAGTGGAGACTTAGTTTTTGAAGTGTTGAAGTATTTTTAATTTTTTAAATGAAACCATATTTTAAGTGTTAAATGAAGCAATGGTCACATTAATTTGCACTCCTGTTGGAAAGTCTAAAAATGCTTACTTCAAAATAAGACATTTCATGTATGTAATTATATACTATCATGTGTAAACATTTACACCAAGGTCTCCATATGCTATTTTTTTCTACTGAAAACAATTTGGAAAGAAGCTATTGAGCAGAAACAGATATGGATCAATACCTGTTTGATCACTGCTCTCCATCCCATGTACCACACTGTCTTGCGGCTTAAAATGAGATTTAGTAAAGTTCTCTTGTATGATAATTTGGTATTTACTCAAATCTTCCATCTACAGCCAGTATGAAAAGTAGAATTTCATGTATGCTGAAGATTGGTAAATATAAACACTCCTCTTTCAGAGTTTTTGCCTGGGTTAGTAGATAATATCAAAGTCCACATGAAATCAGAACCCTTTATGTTATTCTAACAAGATGAATGACTCTTTAATATATTTAAACAATGAATCCAAGTGATTGTGAAAAGATCTCATTACAATGAAATCAATACTAAGTAATTACACCAACTTCTTATCATACACTTCTAGTTTGACTTATAATGAACATGTTGATTTTTGTGACATTTAGGCAACTGTTTGAAACTATTTGTAAATTGCCATTTTACTAATTAATTTACTAAATTCTAGATTTACATTTTTATTTGGAAAAAAATTAGAAATTATTTTAGAGAGAAGAGAGATAAGTTAAGTCAATTTAACAATCCTGACAGCTCTCTCTGATTTAAAAGCACACACACAAACTCACACACAACACACTCTCTCCCAACTGTCATGATCAAAGATGCTTTGACAAAGGGGTTGAATTGAACGTTTTTTCTTCTGTCTTTTCCTAATCCTCAAACCTCAAAGAGTCAAATTAAAAATAATTGGCTAACAACAGGCATAACACCAATTCCTGTTACAGTATAAAGGATCCATGAAAAAAATCACTTTCTAAATATTATATACTAAATTTTGATCTTTTAATAAAGATACACATTCACATTTAAGTGTAGTTCCTTCTAAGTGAAGGGAACCAACCACATATTACTGAGGTGAGCCTTATGGTAGAAAAACTCGACATGCCTATGCAGTCACACAGTGGCAACTCAAAGGCAGCGCGAAAGTAAGAGAATGAAAAGGAAAGGCAGATTTTGAAATCTGACTCTCAGGTTAGCTGAAGTTACAAGGCAGCCAAGAATGATTATACACAATCTGCACCAAACAGTGCAAGGCCCCGGGACCTGCCACTAAAAGGGCGGGGAGAAAGGGAGGTTTTACGGTGTAAATATAAATATTACATAATTAACAAATGATAAAGATGCCACATTTTCTTTGCAGAAAAAAATCACAGGTGTTCAGTTTCTTCAGTTATGATTTCTACAGAAAAACTGTAACATATTTGGGACTTAGCTGCAAGTTAACCATTCACACAGGATTTTTCCATAAACAAGGTTCCATATATTCGAAAAAATGAGAGCACTAACTTGATTTTGGAAAAATGGGTTTTTATAACTGCCATTTATGGTATTAGAAAAAAGGAAACCATAGAGAAAATCACTACTATAAAAAAAAGTTCTCTTTTTCTTAATATGAACATTAACACGATATCCGTCATTCAGGACATTTTCTTCCCAAAATTGAAACATGTTCAGACTATAGATTAATCCATGAGATTTAATCATAATTTTTCTTCTTTAATACTAAGAGACAGGTACCTCAGTACCCTTCACCTGACATGTCTAAGCAAAAAACAGAGATCACAAATTACAGTAAAAATGTGCTTTCGATCTATTTTAAGGTAGGTAGATTAGTTTGTCAAAGTCTCAGCCCAGGTCAGTTCAGTTGATCTTGAGCTGTGAACGTTTCTGCTCTTGTTAAACAAGACCCTGGGCTTGTCTGGGCAGAGACAGAAGCTGATTTTACAGTACAGAGAACAGTGTACTACACTTCCCCACAGAGGGGATGGATTAGAAGCCCCTATTAAAAATGAGAGCTCTAGGAACTAAACTTTACCAACCCATTTACCAGGGTGATCACAGCTATTTGTCAGGTGACAGCTTGGTCACAACACAACTGTGTCCTGAGTACGTAAGATTCCATCAGCTCTAAAGGACAGTGAAGGAAGGAGTGTTTTCCAGAATTTCAAACCACAACCAAAAATTAAAACTCAAACTGTGGGGAGATATCTCCTCCTCTGGTTGGGAATCCTCATCACATCAATCCTAAAGAGCCGTCAACTGGCAAAATCTTTAATATATGTAGAAAAGTAAATTGGAAGAGCAAGCCATTTAATAATTCGGGGAAACAGCATGGCCAAGGCCAGTGAGTTATACTTTCCAGTAGAAAAATAATTGAATTTTTTTTGTCCTCCATTTTTTTTTTTTGGTAATGCTCTCTGAGAAAAGTGAATGGCAGTGCCAAATAAGTATTTTCTGTTCTCACTTAAAGCACAAACTTCCCTTTTTAAATGTCTATAGAAGGTAGGAGTCCTTTTAATTTTTGTCTGTTTGTGTTTTGGAATCTGCTAGCAGAGGTTTGAAGATGAGACTGTCAGTCATCTGTGCTTTCTTTACCAAATGGCTAGGGTGGAACAGCATCACAGCAATACTGCAGATCCTGGTAACACAATGGTAGGGCTTTTGTTTTTTCGTGGGGTTTTATCCTCCTCACCCCACCCCCATTTCCAAGATTAGAGGAAAATGACCATCAGGAACCAAAAACATGATTAATCTCTCTAGAAAAAGGAATGCTAAATAAGACTATGATACCGTAACTACCTAGAAATCAAGAACTAGTTTGGAATCATTTACATGCATTTCTGTAGCTTGCCAGGGATTTCAATCACCTTTCTGAAAAAAGAGTGGGCTGATAAATGTGCAAATCCACACACAACTCTGAGAATACCTACTGCCAACATAAAAAAGCAAAGATACTAATTTTTTAAAGCCAAAAATCTGTACTAACACATGTAATTTCTTAATGTGCCTAAGTTAATTTTTGTACCAATTCAATGAATGGAATTGATTGAACTTCCCAACTCTACTAATTATTAAAATCCATCTGCTTATTCTAATGCTAGTCAGCAAGAGCTAGACTCCATCTTTCCAATAAAAATGAGCCCTTATGTAGCACTAGGTCTGAATCCTAAAATTAAAAATATATATATATATATATATATATATATGATTTTTCTAAGGCATACTTCCTACACACAGCTATCAGGGGAAAAAGCTATCAATGTTCTATTCTCTCTCTGAAGTGTGGTTATCAATACAGCATTTTTTAAAGAATATTTTGACAGCTGAGTACATGATCATTTTCCTAATACAGCAATACAATGACAGACCTATCTCAAGTCTGTTTTGGGACATACTTTTCATATCTTATTGGTTAAAGCCCTCGAGCCAGAAAAAGACAAAGGACAATAAGGCCCATCCATAGCTAATTAAATTTTTCTCTATCTAACCTGGGGTAAAACTCATAGTACTTGAATAAGGCCAAAAACAAACAGAAAATGACTGTTTTAAGATTTCGTTCTGCTATTGTAAACATTTGGAAACTCCTGCAATTCCTTCAACTAACCTTTTCTTCCTTGGTGATTAAAAAAAAATCTGATATATAGAATGTCTGGTGAACCTTCCTATCAACACTGAGATTGCAAACTCAAAGTACAGTCCAAACACATTGCGTTCCATCACCTTCAAGAGCCATTTGGTGGGGGGAGGTGGGCAGATGGGTAGGGAGTGGGAAGAAAATATTATCAGGCAGGGGGTCTTGGGAGGGGGGAGGGTAATATAAAGTGCAGTGTATAGGAAAGTTTTGTTATTAAAATTGTGTATACCGTAAAAAGTGAATGCCTCTTTTTTTAACTTGTCCTTGATAATATATCAGTTTTGACATGTCAAACTTGAAAAGTCATTTGTGACAGATACAGAAAGCTTAAATGAACAGTTGTTTTGTACATGTTCCTCTACGATGCCAAATGTGTCAGCTGAAAAAAAGGGGAGCTAATCATCACCTGTCTTCATTCAAAGAGAGGCACAGCTAGGCTATAAAGAAAGTAAAGGTAAAGCAGGGGGTGGGTGCCTAAAAAGTCATCATGCAGTGATGACAGAAACTGCTCTGCCACACCCCCTACCAAGTAAACAAACAGCTGATCCAGGCTCACAGGGCCTAGGGCTGGCTGTCCCTCTCCCTATCCTCCCCTAGAGTGAACTACCATCACAAACTGAAGAGCTTCAAAAGGCACCCAATTGTCTCTACCTAGCAAACAGTGACTTGACCTCTACCTTGAGGGTTAGTTGAGGTAGATCCCAGCAGTATCTTGCACATCACTCCTAGGAGGGAGGTCTACAGGGGCTGGAACACTGGGACCGTTAGGATTCCTGCATTATCTACTCTACTCAGGATGTCAGTTCAGTGAGTACAGATGGGAAAAGGGAGGGAAGATGTTTAACTACAGTTGAACCTTAAACAATGTGGGGTGCCAAACTCCCCATACCCCACACAGTTGAATTCTCCAAAAACTTAACTACTAATAACCTACTGTTGATCGAAAACTTTACCAATAACATAGTCAATTAACACATATGTTGTATATGTATTATATACTGTAGTCTTACAATAAAGCAAGCTAGAGAAAATAAAATGTTATTAAGAAAATCATAAAGAAGTGAAAACATATTTACTATTCATTAAGTGGAAGTGAATCATCATAAAAATCTTCACCCTTGTCGTTGTCCACGTTGAATATGCTGAGGAGGAGGATGAAGAGAAGGGGTTGGTCTTGCTGATTCAGGGGTAGCAGACATGGAAGGAAACTCACATATAAGTAGACCCCTGCAATTCAAACCCATGTTGTTCAAGGGTCAACTGTAATGTCCTACAGTTGGCACAGATAAACACCCTCAGGACAGGATGCTACACGAGGGCAGCACTGGGGCAGAAACCGCTCTAACCTCCAGGAGCTGCCGGCCAAGAGAGTGTTATACTTGCCAGGATGCCATTACTGTTTTTCTAGCCCTCTCAGCAGCACAGTAAGACCAAATAGGGGAATAAACAAGGCCACTCTTTTTCCAAGTGTCCTGGGATGCTGCGATCAGAGAGTGTTCATATCAGAAATTTCAGCAGTAACTAGGGCAAAGATAGGAAGCACAGCACACAAATACACACTTTTACTGTCAAACTCATCTATATGCACTAGAGGGCATAGGTGATGGTGGTTTTAAATGCACAAAAGGAACTAATTCTTGTACTTGATAGAGTTAAAAACAGAGCTTATTAACATAATTCTTGTACATTTTAATCTTGAAAATTCCATGTAAAGCTACATCTGATTTCTTTATTGGTTATTTTAATTAATTTTGCATGTATGCCACAGCATTCTCAGGTTTCTATTCAAGTATATAATAGATTTCTTCAAGGTCTGTTTAAAAAGATTTCCCCCACCTTCTTTAAATATATCTAACCAGCTGGGTACTCAAGCCTACCTTAGAGAGACAAAATGTACTACAAATTTTCTTTTACTAAGAGAGAAGGGAAACAGGTGAAAAGCATAGCAATTCCAAACGTTTCTCCTTAGCATGAATTTAACCTTCCTCCTTACTAGCTGCTGTTTTGGGACTACTGTTAAGGCATACATCTTGAACTTCCACTATCTGAAAGGGACAGTAAAGTGCAAGAAATCTCTAAAGTACAATGAGGCAACCTGTCCTGCAAAACCCACAAACTAAAACACTACCCTCTAAACACGAGAAGCTTGAGGCTGCAAAGCCCAGCCCAGGTCTCTAGCTAAAAATCAAGCATGAAGGCACACTTGGGAACAACAGAGGTCAATGGCTCATCCCTCACTTGGGAACAAGATTTGTAAACTGCAGTCCCAGAGACAACTCCCAAAACCTTTTGAAAGCTTTCATCAAGAGACTTTAGCAGAAATCATGCAGAAGAGACATTAAAATGTAATAGTTAAACATTAACTTTACTGAATATCCATTCACAATTGTGTGTAGAGCCCAAGAACACCACCTTTAGGCCCTGGTATTTGTACCCCCCAAAAAAATTACAAAATCTCCAGGTTGTTTTTTCTGGAAAATCATCAGACAAAAACTCTACCGTCATTTATAAACTCTACAGTCTTTTATATTAGCCCACCTGTTCCATCATCATGACGGTCAAAAAAAGTTCTTGTGATAAACAAAAACATTTCCCATTGCCTAGCTGTCATATACATGGAGGGCAACTGCTCAGCACCCAAAACCGCTGAAAACCATATACTTATCATTTACATATGACCTACTTCTATAGATCAAGAAAACTGAGAATAATGCATTCTTATGTGTAATATAGTTGAAATAGAGATATAAAAAAAAGTGGGGACTCTTAACCCCAAATGACCCAGGTTATGTTTCAGAGGATACTTGAACCTCTTGAAATTGTAATTTAATACTGTGTGTGATTCCAGGGATTTCACCAGACCCTGATGGGTTTTATTAAATCACAAAAAAGGGTTAGGAAGCCTTAAAAGAACAATGAAATAGTTACTTCTAGTGTATATGAATCTGGCCCTGATCTTTCTGGTGGCCAAGGCAAAAATTAAAGCCAACAGATTTTCATTTGCTAAAGCATCACGCTGATTTATCTGGGGGGAGAGGCACATAAGTGCAAAAGTCTGTGAATTATTTATAAAATGAAGCCTGCTGTAGGAACAATAAGGAAACATGACAGACTGTACCTCTAAAGAGGCTTTGGAGAATAGGCAAAGTCGCTCTTTTTTTTTTGAGTTGTAGTCTCACTCTGTCACCTAGGCTGGAGTGCCATGGTACACTCACGGCCAATCCACTGTCAACCTGCTAGCCTCCGGCGATCCTTCCGCCTCAGCCTTCCAAGTAGCCGGAATTACAGGCATGTGCTACCATGCCCAGCTGATTTTTTGATTTATTGTAGAGATGAGGTCTCGCCGCCCAGGCGGGTCTCGAACCCGCGGGCTCAGGCAATCCACTCACCTCAGCCTCCCAAAGGCGCGGAATTACAGGCTGAGCCACAGAGCCCGGCTTAAAACTCATTCTTACAGGTATTAGAAGACCACCCATATTTTCAACAGAAGAAAGTAAATAGCACAGCAGGTAGGAGGCTGCTCCATACTTGGACCTGTGACTCTAGATAAGTCCTTTGACTTCTGTGTACCTTGGGTCCTTCACTCCTAAAACAGAATTAACAGCAGTAAGAACCATAGGGGGATTTATTCATGTGAAGTCCTGAGGCTAGCATATAGGAGATGCTAAAAAATGTTTACTATTTTAATAGCAACATTTGGAGAACTAAATGCTATAGATCCATGAAATAGAAAACATAGTCACATTAAAGACATGTTAGATTTATGCGTTGCTTTCTAAAACTCCCTACTTTCTAGTCTTTTTTCTCTTACTAAGTCAATGAGCAGTATTCAGAAATGAAGACTGATAATTAGTTAGAGGTTTCAATAAGACTCAACAGCCTGGTTAAACTTTTAAATCTAATATTGATGTAAAACTGACCATATTGTCTCACAGTCAAGTAATCTGCTTTATAAAACGCATGATATTAGATTTGATATTGCTCTGGTTTTGCTTTATTAATCAAGGCTAAAGTTCTAAAGGTTTAAAATCCCTGATTCCAAAATTCTTTGAGTAAAGTAGTTACTTAAAATCAAGTGATGCAATTTCCTTGCTCAAAAAAATTATATAGAACAACACATACTACCTACTATCAAAAAAGGATACTATTTTTTCAAAAGAAATAAATAATATCATTGATGTCTCAGCTTCTGACAATTGCATTTTCAGACAAAACACGGTGGAGAATTAAGGATAGTATGTTCCTTTTTGCTTAAAAAAAATGTACTTTAATCTATCACATCTAACAGCTCTTTCCAATCGTGGTAGATTTGGTTCCAAGGCAGAATTGCCAGGAGAAGTATAAGAATTTAAAAACACAAAGATAACTTGTTAGTCCAGTGCACACAGGAGGGTATCCTGCGTGATAGCTGGATAGTGATCCTCTATATTACCAAAATCCCTATTCAGCATAAAGCTTGCTCAGAATTAATCTATCTGAATGAAATACACACATTCAGTCTACTGAGAATTTATCAAATCTTATGGCCCAGGTTTTTCCTTTTTTTTTTTGAGTTGGAGTCTCACTGTGTCACCCAGACTGGAGTGCAGTGGCACACTCCTGGCCACCGCAACCTCGACCTGCTGGGCTCCGGCGATCCTTTCGCCTCAGCCTTCCAAATAGCTGGAACTACAGGCAGACACTACCACGCCCAACTAATTTTTTTTTTTAATTGTAGAAATGAGGGCTCGCCAAATTGCCCAGGCGAGTCTCGAACCCATGGGCTCAGGCAATTCGCTCACCTAGGTCTCCCAAAGCACTGGATTACAGGCTGAGCCACCGAGCCTGGTTGGCCCAGGTTTTTCCAGTCAAGAACTTCTTTCTTGGCATTATCTTTCCAAGAACATGACCCAGTTTATCCAGCAAGAAAACCACTGTATCTCCTCCTTCACCCACAACTGTTCCCTGCTTTCCCATATTTCATGACCCTGGGCTTACTACCTCCTTCTCCTTATGCCTCCCCACCCCCAAACTCCTAAGAAAGCCAGCTTACTAAGGAGAAACCACACAGTTATATCAACTGTTGTGCAGAGCACCCATCTTCTAAGGAATACCTATAATTTGCACAATACTCCCCAGCTCCACAAAATTAAGTGCCTATCAGCTGCAAAATAATCCACAAAATTTTGGAATTACAATTAGAAATAAGATTGCTCATCTGAACTATCTTCTCAGACTTCCCTTCATATAGATTAAAATGTAAAGTAATGTTTATTCATTTTGCTTTCCCTTTCAAAAGACGAAGAAGACCAGCCATTTAAATACCCTTTTTGCTTTTAATAATTAGCACTCATGCTGACTCTCTGACCAACCGAAATGACCAACCGAAATCACCCGCAATACCCTTCACATCTTTAATATGAAAAGTGATTTTGTGTTTCTGTTTGTGGGTGGACAATGTGGGTGGGTGGGGCGCATCGCTGTGATATCACTGTGAAAGTCATTGGGGTAACATCAGGCAGTAATCCTTATCTTCCTCATCTATGTGCTCTAAAATTTTTCTCCAGTTTTCTTGGGATTCTATAGAACTGGCCATAAAATGCTGTTACTTTTCATATGAAAGTATGTTCTGCCATGGTTTTTTTTATTCAAACAGAGAAAAAGACACAAAGATCAGGCACTAGTAACTATTCCACGCTAGGACTGCCTAGTGGCTCACACATTAAAAACTGTGTTCAGGAATACCCTTAAGTATTGCTCTCTGATCAACCTCTCCACTTTCCCCTGAAATTTACCAGTGGAAAAAATGGCAATGGGAAAAAAAAGGAAAACAACCTACCATCCTCAGTACACTCCTGTAGGCAACTGGGACAGTGCCACATCACTACATCTCTCTAATTTCCCATGGTAATCCCTTCAGACCAGTGTGTGAAAAACTGCTCTCTAACACTTTTGCTCTCTGACACTTGCCATCAACTTCCAACAACCAGAGCCAAATTTATTATTGTGTTAAAACTACCAGTCTGAGATTTATCTATTACTCTACATGAAAATCTAATAGCAGGTGGTCAAAAATTTTCTTCCTTTTGATGCAGCATTCCTGAAGTGTCAAAAGACATTACAATGCATAAGCAAAATCATCATCTAGACACCCAATTTGTGCTCACTTAGAATTAGACATGAGACGAATCACAGATAGACTGTGAACAGCACAAACTGTGAAAGGGGTCTTCTAAGGTCTAGTTGATGTTACATTATTAAACAAAGATATGTCCATTAAAAACACAAATCTACTGGTTTCCCAAAAAATGTAACCAGTATTTTGTTTTATTTATATATTTATTCACCATCAGAGGTACTACACTGGAATATAATCAGGATTTTTTTTTTTTTTTGAGACAGGGTTTCACTCTGTCACCTAGGCTGGAGTATAGTGGCACAATCATAGCTCTACTATCGCCTCAAACTCCTGTGGCTCCGGTGATCCTCCTGCCTCAGCCTCCACAGTAGCTGAGACTACAGATGCACACCACCACAACTGGCTAATTTTCCCATTTTTTTGTAGTGTTGGGATCTCACTTTGTTGTCCAGGCTGTTACTGAAGTCCTGGGCTCAAGCAATCCTCCTACCTCAGCCTCCTGAAGTGCTGAGATTACAGACATGAGCCACCGGGCCTGGCTGAGTATTTTGAAGATCTCACCTTTCAGACAAGATCAAGCACTTCAAGTACGGTATGGCCATAGATGACATCACCTTTTAAACATTTCATACCAATCTTTAAACTCACACAAACATATACTTCATATTAAACTGAGGAAGGAGACTAGGGATTAGCTATAACCTATGAAGGTCACACTCTTTATTCTGTTACCTGTAACTAGTATTATATCTAATTGAATTCCAATACCTGACATTAACTAAGATTAAGAAGACTATGGATAGAACAGATTGGGAAGGGGAGGAATGGGGAACAATTACAATTCATTTATGATGTGTTAAAGGTAAAATGCTTATTAGCTGTCCAAGTAGAGATGACAAGTCCAGGGGAAAGGTCCAGGCTGGAAATATAAATTTAGAAGTCACCATCAGTGAACAGAGGTATTTTAAGTAACAAGCCTAGGCCAAGCACAATGGTTCATGCCTGTAATTCCAGCACTTTGGAAGGTGGAGGCGAGAAGACTGCCTGAGCCCAGGGGTTTGAGACCAGCCTGGACAACTTGGCGAGACCTTGTCTCTACAATAAAAGTTTAAAAATTAGCCAGGTGTGATGGCATGCACCTGTGGTTCCAGCTACTTGGAAGGCTGAGGCAGAAGGATTGCCTGAAGGCAGCAGGCTCAGGCCGCCACGGCTGTGAGCATGCCACTGCACCTCAGCCTGGGCAACAGAGTGAGACTCCAACTCAAGAGAAAAAAAAGAAAGAAAATGCATCAAAACAGTAAGATGGATACAGAGATGGACAAATACATCATTAAGCAAATACAAATGAAACATTAATAGAATCTAGGAAGTAAATATATATATATAGGTGTCTGTTGTACAATTCTTTCTGCTTCTTTATATGCATAATAATTTTCATAATAAAATGTTGGGGGGAAATTACAATGGTAACTTACAGCATCAGCAATCTAACACACTATTCCTCTCAGCTAGACCTACAGTGTTGAACAGTGGTCAGGGCTCAAATTCTGGAGCCAGACTGGGTCAAAGTACAGCACCTCCACTTATTAGCCGTGGTGCCTTGTATAAGTCACTTAACCACTAAGCATTACTAGTACCAAATTAATGCTTTAATTAGATAGTGCCATTCAGATTACTGGTATTTAGAGAACAAGAAGGCACTTAAGAACACAGTGAAGAAATGAGCCTTGAGCCTGATTTCAATACAACTGGGTGCAGGGGTAGCAGAGCCACTAATCTGACAGATGATGCCAGTTAAGTGCCGTTCTCTGGGATTGGCCAAAGTGGGACCAACTGACAAAGGGGCTCTGGAGCCAGACACAGTTGACAAGAGCAGTCCACATTTCTGAAGACAGCTAGGCTATGACGATCAAAGCAGAGTTAGAGAGATGTATGCTGGCAATATTTCTTGTTTTGCAGAGAAAAATCCCTAACTTCCACTATCAGAAAAAGGCTGCTAAGGGAGACGGATAAAGGAAAGAGATTTATTTAAAGGGAAAGCAAAGGGTAAAAACCAATGGTCAGCTGAGTAAGAACAAATGACTCTAACAGCTTGCTCAAGAGAAATGGGCAGCAGAATGGGACATGAGGGGCAAAAAACATGTAAGAAATCATTCATTTACTAGGATGTACCAAAGAGAGCCTTGGAATTCCCATGATAATTTTCAAATGTTCACTATTAATCTCTGGCCTAAGACTATTTTTTGAAAAAATACACAATTTCTAAAATACTTCCATACTTACAGTTTTCTTTTCAACAAGGATTTCCTCTCATGAATTAGGCACAGAAAAGGCAGAACTAGTTTCTACTTTGTAAAATATGGGACAAAGACAAAGGAAAAGTTCTCACTTGGGTCCCATTTACCCTAGTAAAATCTACCTCTTTTGCCAATCTTAGTCATGGACTCTTAAAATTTTAAACTTTTAGGAATATAATGTCTGGCTACCTAATTGGTACAAATATTAAAGAGAAATGCAGTAGTACAGTGTGGTGACAACCTGTTAATTTTACTCCCTCACATACTACAAAAGAATCTTATTATAAGGTTAATTTGTTACTTTCATATATAAGAGGTTCATTAATGGCTTCACTGTTAGAAATCTCAGAGGAACTGCTGGTTTTGTTAAAAACTTTGTGGCATGGCTGCCAATACAATTTTAATAAAGCTACAAGCAGTTATCGACCTCCAATCTTAACAGAAATTAAAGATGAGAAATGCCATCTTAAGAGTTACCATTCACAACAGCAAAAAGTTTCAGGATTATGGAATCCCTTCATTTCCTACCCAAATTTAACTCTATCGTGTCTCTATTTCCCTCTCCATAATCAAATATTTTCTCTTTAAAAAATTATTTCAGAAATCATAATTATAGCAGCTCTTCAATATCTCATATAAGGACACACATTTCTTTTCTTTCCACATTTTCATTATAATCAAGACGAGTTACAAACTCAAATTTCTCTACTTAGGCAAACGACAAAAATTATCAGATATGCAGAGAGTAAAATGTTACTGCCATTTTTATTTAAACTACCCAAAGAGACAGTACCTACCAGAAATCAACTCTTATTGCTTTCTTAGCTCTTTTAACAAGAAGGAAAAAGACATGCTTTCCCCTCTACTAAAACACTGACTAAGTAGAGACCTGTCTCACCCACCAAACACCATGCAAATCTGTGGGCTCCCCAAACACCTCCAGGCAAGTGTCAGCAACTAAGAACCACTGGTAAAAACAGCATTCTAGGCTTCAAGAAAGAGGAAACTCACCAAGATGGTTTTTTATGGGGAGGGGGGATTTAACCCAGTACATACTGGATTTTCTCTCATTGCTATTAAAGGTCTCTACTGGCAAATTTGCAGTTTCCTACATTCACAATTTTATCTAGATATAAAAAATACAAGAGCTAGCTGCTTAGCTTGCTTTGTTAAAACATGAACGTTAAAAAGCCAGTCATGGGTTTGGTCTTTGTGTGGGTCAGTTTTGCTCTTCATTCTCTAAATCCAAAAGTTTTTTTTCTTTGAAGTGAAAAATAGCTGTTAATGGTTACAAAGAATACTTAAAAATGTGAGGGGAATCAGTGAAAATACATTACCATGCTGGGAGGGGGGGAATCACACAAAGTGTATATCCCATGGAGTATGAAATACCTCTGCATACACAGAATAACATTGTTATATAAGCCATCATTACCCTTTTCAATGAATAGTGTCTACACAGAATGAGGAGAAACAATATAACATCACAAAAATCCAAAGAAAAGGGGACTGAAAAACGTCTACAGGGAGGCTTAGTGGGAAAATTTTTTCTAATAAAGAGATCTAGTGGGTCAAATCAATTCTGCCCTTAAAATCCTTTGTTTTCACTGTACCACATAATTTCTATATTTTACACTATTGCAGTCTGAAGAGTTTGTCAAACTATTCTGTCCTCCTCTTCTCCCACTTAAGTTTCTCTTCAGTGGTGCTTGGAGGCCCACTCATTCAGTATTTCATTCTGTCTTTCCTTTAGTGGGTGCTCTCAAGCATTTACACTTTTCAGTTAAGTCTGTGTAAGAGAGCGTGTACTTGTGTTCAGTTGGGGGAAAATGGAAGCAAACAGCCCCAGATTAAGACAAAATACCTCCAATTTATTCCACAGACAAAACTATTATTTAGTTCTTGTCAAAGATTTTTTTTTTAAACTTTGGTTCCCCCTCTGATTTTGAATATTGTATTGACAGCTCTACTAGAGTAGAAAAGGAACCACTCACTTGAATATAAGTTACATTCAGTGCTTGCATTCAGGAACTTGTATATCCATAAACAATTTGCAGATACCCACATAAATTTTGCAGAGGTGGATTAAAAAGTAAAAACAAATAAATATTCTTAAAACTACATACAAGTACAAAATTCTTGCAGATGTAACGCTAGTGAGTACTGTAAAATTTAGAAAGTATTATCATAGAATGCTATAGCAGAAAAGTCTCCAAAACCCTTCACTAACCCAGCTCTAAGACTGGGTTTCTTTTCTTTTTCCATCCAAACACGTCAAGTGAATTTTGATTGTAAATAACTAAAATGTCCTAAGTAAAAATAATTTTTTAACAACCTAAAAGCTCAAAGTTAGGCAATTAATTATAACCCTGTATTCAACCATGATATTTTTGCAAAGGAATCTACATAGGGAATACACTCAAGTTTATATGAAGCCCTCATGAGAAATGTGAAGATTCTTTCCTAGAAACACCAAATTGAAAAGTCCATTCTTTTATAAAAGAAATATACACACAACATAACAGCCTCACATAAACTGTTTAATCTGTTCCCATGTTCCTATGTCAAATCCCTATAATAAATTCCTTATATATTTTTCCTAGTTGCTCTGCTTCTGTGATTTAGCCTTGAAAGATACAAACTGTGCGTGTGTGTGTGTGTGTGTGTGTGTGTAAATAATCTAAGGTGAAGACATTTTTACCCAAAACAGAAAATCCTCTAGCCATAAAACAAAATATAAACACACAAAAACTAAAATAAAAACAAAACACTGAAACTTAAAAAAACCAAAACCAAAACCAAAACCAAACCATGTATGCTTTCCCCGGCTGGGAAGGATTAAAGGGGAGGGGGGGAAGACCATAAATGATATGCGATGTCAAAAGACAAATGATAGATTTAGAAAAATGCATGTAAAGCAGATGGCAGATATTTGGTTAATAGCTATAATATACAAAGAGCTCCAGCAAAGAAAAAGATACACATAACATTAGAAAAATGTGCAAAGAGCCAGGTGCAGTAGCTCACGCCTATTATCCCAGCACTTTGGGAGGCCGAGGTGAGAGGATTGCCTGAGTTCACAAGTTTAAGACTAACCTGGGCAACTTGGCAAGACCTCATTTCTACAATAAATCAAAAAATTAGCCAGGCGTGGTGGTGCGTGCCTGTAGTTCCAGCTACTTGGAAGGCTGAGGCAGAAGGATCACCTGAGCCCAGCAGGACAAGGTTGTGGTGGCCATGAACATGCCACTGCAAGTTAGCCTGGGGAACAGAGTGAGACTCCAACTCACAATAAATAAACACACACACACACACAACAGAGTGAGACTCCAACACACACACACACACACACACACACACACAAAAACCCTCTACCCAGAAATCTCATGGAAATAAAATCCAGGGTCTATCACACAAAAATAAAAGCACCAAATACAATAATACAAGAATATACTTGTAAGGTTGTTCACTGCAACACTGTTCATCATGCTTTAAAAAGTTGAAAAAGCAAATGCTCACAGCCAAGAGGCGAATGGTCAAATAATTATAGTACAGCCACACCATGAACTAACACTCAGCAATTTTTTAAAAAATGAATTAGAGGTAAGCCAGGAGGCTTGAAAGAATTTCCATGAGATATTGATGAATAATAAGAATCAGGTTTGTGAACAATGATCTCACTTTGATCAAGCAAATATCTATGCAAAAAAACAACAAAAAAAATCTGTATTCTGGCAGGAAGGTAAGGGAAGCAGAGGTCCATAATAAAAGCGGAAGAAAGTATAGAGATAATCATCCCACAGATTGCTACCACTAGTTCTTTGGGGAAGAGGATATGGAATGTGGAGAGATGTGGGTGGAAGGAGAGGGGAGAAAGGAAGGAGGGAAATAAGAGAAACCAGCATGTACATAAATCCTATTTATGGAAAAGGTGTGTGTATGTGTGTGCTGTATACAAATTTAAAAAGAAGATTACCTTTGCCTTTACACATTTTTGTATTGTATAGTAGTACATGTGGAGCCTAATTTATTATGATTATATTAAAGAGGAAATATTACCTATAGAGGAAGAAACTAGGGCTGAACTATAGGGGTCATGAGATTCACTAGGTCTTGGAAAGGAAGATAAGAGACAATTATGTACCCCACCCCCACAAAAATAGAACATGAAAAACATGAAGGCAGTGTAGCAAAGGATGTTTGATGGAGAAAAGGCTGGAATCATTGTCCTAGAACTCTACCCAGAAAAAGTAAAAAAAAAGTACCTCCCTGAGCTGAGCCTGGAAGCAAAAAATGTCAATATAGAAGGAAAGCATTGGCTACAAGCCCACAGTTTCACAGGCACGGTTCATCTTCATGGGGATGCACTGAGGCACTGTAAAAAGTAATATTTCAGTATTTCACAGCCCCATGTAAAGGGATAATTAATGTCAGGTCCAGTAGAAAGCTCCAAAATCCTGTTCCGGAACTCCAGCATTCGTAACTGGCTAGTACCCATGTTAACCAGGTGTGCATATATTGAATATCTCCCCTGCTTAGAGACAGAAATTGAAAGGAAAATCATGCTCCCCCTAATGATGTTATCAGAGTCCACTTTCACCCACAGACAAAGTAGGCATCACCTTCAATAATGACAACCACTGGGGGATGTGAGGTCAACGGTTCCAGAAGCTCTGAGACAGAGATCAGGCACAGGAATGCCCAGCAAGATAGGAACAGAGGCTCAGTAAGATATGAGCCCAACAAAGAAAGCAAAGAAGGCAAAGTGCACTTCCCCTCTCCTGATCATTCAGGAGAAGCTAAACAGAATGAATACACTCTGTGAAATTATCCTGAGCTTCAGCTTCCCAGGTGACATTATATGGTATGTTTTCTATATTGGTAACAGTTGGCACAAGGCAATGAATGCCTTTTGTTTGCTTATTGAACAGTATTCTTTCTTCCTATAACACAGCATTCACTATGGCTTTAGGTGGTGCTCAATATCCCCTAAACTGAATGTAAAAACTGTGCATAGCTAAAGTTAAAGGTTCAATATTAGAAAGCAGAAACTATTATCAGTCACCAAAAAATGTATTCATTAGACAAGTTTTCTTTTTTTATTTGTTTCGTAGGTAATAGGTACATTTTAAATCTGTAACAAGCGTCCATCTTTTGGGCTCCAAAACCAGAAAGCAACACTCACAATTAAGAAAAAACTAAATGAAGGTTTTCTGGGCAAAAGCCAGAATCAGGAGAGCAAGGACCACAGGGACTACTGGATACAAATACTGAAAGAGACTACAGTAAAATAATAAAACCTTCAAAGTTGTTATAGTGAATAAAGACTTTAAACCATCTGTGATGACAAAAAGGTAATAAATTAATAAAGTATAAAGAGACCTGATACCTCAGGATAAAGATTTCAAAGATGTAAAGGCCTTATGGCTACATAGCTAATACACAAAGAAATTATTTGTTAAATGGCAGTATCCTCAACATTATACAGAACAGTCAATAAGCACCTAGCCTGAGGCTTCTCAATCTGACTTGGATGAAAAACAATTCAGACATAAAACAAGACAAAGTGATTACAATAGAGAGATAAAGCTCTTTACAGTAAGAGACTATATGCTGAAGTCACAGTAGAAAGAACAGGAAAAGAGGCATCCAGGATTAAATATGGGAAGAAGTAGAAGAGAAAAGACAGACAGGAAAGTGTTTTCTTAGAAGTAAAAAAAAGAGAGCAAGAATGCAGAAGGCTTTGGCCAAAAGAGGGGATATGGAATGAGAGTCAGGTCATAAGAGCTAAGTAAATACTTAGGAAAACAGTTTTTAAATGAATTAACAAAATAAGTACAAGTCAGCAAACTCTCATAGTAAGCCTATTTCACAATCAAGTGATATAACTTTCAATATAAGGTCAAAAGACACAAAAATCTATAGATTAACTCGTATGTGTATACTTTACTGCATCAACAAAATATTTCTAGAAGAAAATGCAAGAAACTGTAAGGAGAAAAAGTGGATAGCTGGTTAGATAACAGGGGTGAGAGGGGATTCTCACTATTCTTTTATATCCTTTTAATTTTGAACCATGTAAATACATTTCCTACTTTAAGAATGTTTTAAATTTTTTATCAGGTATAAAAAAATACATCCATAAGGATCTCAGCTCAACAACAGATATTTTTCAAAGCAAAAACCTATGAGAGCCAGCAGATGAAATGCTCTCCTATTATACTTTAGTTTTTTCTGAAGCAACCCACCGTTAATCTAATAAGGTCACAGATAACAACATCTGAAGGCAACTCTTCACATTGCCTAAGTAGAGAGTAATAATACCCGCTAGCCCCTGTGCTTCAAAGTCAGTCCTACTTAACTGTAAACATTTTCCCTAATAAGATTTTTCTCTTCAGATATTTTAGAGTTCTAAAGAGAGAGAATGATTATAGCACGAAAGGGAAAAGAACTTCTAGAACTCACACTGCCTGTCCCACTGTGTTTTTTATACTACATAAGGCTAGGCCTAAATGGGTTGTTTTTGGTTAATTATACAACCAGCTCTAGATTGTGTAACTTATCTTAAGCAATGCGCTAATAATGGAATTATTTTTAAAAAGAGAAAAATCCCTGTTCATAATAGCTTTTTCCTCTAGTGCTAAAATTTAGAAAAATAAACTAGAAAGGAAACATAAACATGACTTAGAGAAAATGAACAAGAAACTATATGAATAGTTATAGTATTCAAATAAAAAGTCTATTTCAATTGCAACCACCAAATAAATCCAAAACGAGTGGGAAAGAATAATGAAGAGATGTATACAGAGATACAAAACTCAATTCAGAAAACGAACATTGATGATCAGAGCCACACTTCCCCATACCAGATAACTCAGAATTAACTATAAAGTATGCCAGATCTGAATAAAATGTACATTTTAATAGAACACATTATGAATCTGAAAATAAGACCACCAACACTTCAGGTAGTTAATACAAACAGACAGCATTATAACAACCTATGTAACACAGTCAACAGGGACACACTTGTTAAAAATACGGTCTTTAGCCATTACCAGAATGCACATAAAAAAGGAAAAATTCTCTAAATGTATCTGACCATTGTTGAAAAGGAAGAGGGAATGTATCTGACCATTGTTAAAAAGGAAGAGGGAAGAAGGAAAAGGGAAGGAGAGTGAGAGAGAACTAAGCTCTTTCACTGAGTTGAATGATATATGCAATTATTCAATGTAATCACTGGAAATCAGAACAGTTAAGAAAAAAAGAGGACAAACTACAAAAAATTTAAACATAAAATAAATAAATGATTAGTTACAGCAATGGTAACAGAAGCAGTAGTACTGTGCCCGACATGGTACCTTTCTACATGTTCATACCACGCTGTGTGCACAGACACATGCCCAACTCACAGTCAAGGCAACAGAGATGGTTTAGGTAACATTTCATGCTCAGTGCAGTTACCAAGTCTAAAACAATGTCTCTCCATAGAAAATTCCTTCAATAACAAATTTATCTTAATGCCAACAACCAATATGTATTAGTAGATGTATTCCAAACATCTCTAGAGGGAAAACCTGAAATTAGGCAGATTTTATTATCCCAGAAGCAAAACCACTGAATCTCAGCTAGGCAAAGATAATTTTTAAAAAACAGAGGTGCCACTTGATTTATCTCCTGAAACACAAGACTTATAAGCATTTCTGACAAGTTAACAACTAATAAGAGATACACTGACCTGTACAATCTCTGTCATTTTCATTTTTACCTTTAGTTCCTCAGTTCCAGATAAAAAAAAAAAAACACCAATATCATGACAACTAAGCTCCAAAGCAGCGGAATTGGGAGTTGCCTAAACATTTCCTTTTTGTAATATGTCAAAAATTTACTTGGGGTAGCAAAACTATGCTCCATCTCCCTGTACACAATTTAGAGAGACATGTCCCTCCCCAAGATAGGTTATACAAGCACCTGCCCACACTGATCTGAGAGTGACTGTCTCTACCAAAGCACATCTTTTTTACTTCTTGCCACAATGCCTGAATTCCCAACATCATGCTTCTCTTAAGAAAGAAAGTAAACATTCCCAAATAAAGCAACAGTAAAAAGTGAAAAGGGGACATTATATCTGACTTCTTCCACTAACACTTTGAATAAGAAACTGTGGCAGCTTTTAACAAGGAATGTTGTCAGGTTTCACCCTAATTGCAGAAAAAGCTTAAAAAGAATTTTTGATACTTCCTTCTTATATGAATTTTGCTTGATGCCTGTTACATTTTGGGCTGGTGGCAAGTGCCAGTGGAGTAACAAACCATGTAGCAAGTTAACATTAATGAAAAACCCTGGAAAGTATTAGTTGTGGTTAATTTGATATCTTGTTAGTAGTTGTAATTTTATATTTATATATAAAATTTATATACTCAATAGTGACACTCATTCTGTTTGCAAAATTGCTACTGGTTTCTATAATGAAACTGAACTGATAAAGTCTCAGGATCCTGAAAATCATAGGGAGGCTGCCAAATTTGGCAAATACTTCACAATTTTAAAAGGCCAACTCCTTAGGTTCACCCAAGTTGAGACTGTTTTGCAGCTTAGCTCTGCTGGGCAGCACCAAACCCCACTGGACCAGGACCAGCCTGGTTGGTCTTGTAGGTACATCACAAAGACCAGGAAAAGTCTATGTGACACAAACTGAAAGTCCATGCTGTTCAACTACAGGTACTACCCCTGGAAGCCAAAAGAGTAAAAATCTATTGTAGGTAAACAAAGTAACTAATTTTGCTTAAATACGCCACTTCATTTACAACTTCTGCTACATCTTTTCTGCAATACTTTCAATTTTAAGTGAGCCTAGAATAAGTTATATTATATAATTATAAGCAATATTTCAAAGAAAATACCTCCCCAAACCCCTGACCACAAAAATTTTAAGCAGATTATGTAATTAATATAAAAATTGATTCCTTTTCATAGTTCTCCATCACCCAGGCAGTGACATGATCACAGTTCATGGCAACCTTGACCTCCTGGGCTTAGGCGATCCTTCCACCTCAGGCTCCTAAGGGGCTGGGACTAAAAGTGTGCACCACCATGCCAAGCTAATCTTTTTTTTGTTTGTTTGGTGAAAACAAGGTCTTGCTGTGTTTCCTACACTGGTCTCAAGCGATCCTCTCCTCTCGGCCTCCCAAAGTGCTAAGATTACAGATGTGAGCTACCACGCCCAGCCAGTGTAGGCTTTTAACATAGCCCATGTAATTCTGATGGCAGTAACAGACACGGGTTATATTCCAAAATCAGGAAAACATTCTTCACCTCATATAGGAAGAACAAATTGCCCGTACTCTTACAGGAAATATAACTTAAAATGTATCATATCATTAGCAAAAAGACATGTAAAAAAGCATGTATTTTGAAAAGCTTTATGAAGATATATAATTTTAAGAT
Organism: Carlito syrichta; assembly: GCF_000164805.1. Lineage (NCBI taxonomy): Eukaryota > Metazoa > Chordata > Mammalia > Primates > Tarsiidae > Carlito > Carlito syrichta. The sequence continues at coordinate 163,011 of NW_007246451.1, forward strand.
ATATACTAAGACATAGTTCACATACAACTCACCCATTGAAAGTGTACAATTCAATGTTTTTTTAATATATTTACTGAAATGTGCAGCTTTAGAGCATTTCATCACTTTGTAAAGAAACTCTGCATTTGTATGCCTAACCCTGAATTGTACCCCAGAGCTTTAAAATAAAAATAAGAAACTCTGTACTCTTTAGCTATTAATCTGTCCCTCCATCTCTATATGTGAGTATTTTAAGTTCTAAATGTTGTTATTTTTTTGAGTGGAAGTCTCACTCTGTCGCCCAGGCTGGAGTGCAGTGGCACGCTCCCAGTCACCGCAACCTCAACCTGCTGGGCTCAGGTGATCTTCAGCCTCAATCTTCCAAGTAGCTGTAACTACAGGCATGCCACCACACCTGGTTAATTTCTTTTTTTAATCTATTTATGGCAGAGATGAGGTCTCGTCAAGTTGCCCGCCCAGGCTGGTTTCAAACCTGTAGGCTCAGGCAATCCTCTCATCTCAGTCTCCCAAAGTGCTGGGATTATAGGCATGAGCCACTGTGCCCAGCCAAGTTCTAAATTTTAAATACCCAAGATATGGTGGTCATACTTTGTTACAAGTTTCAAAGCTCTAAATTTACTGTCCTTTTCCTAAAAGTAATTTTCGTAAAAATTCAGTCTAAATTTGCTTCTTATACCTCCAGGATCACAAATGTATTCATTCCTTTCCAAAAGACTCTTCAGATAATTCCTGTTTGTGAAAAATGGAACCAAGGCAATCCAAACTCTGAAGTATGCCCCTCACACACACAAGACACATTTTATATTTTCTCTTATCCAATACTATATAGCTACATGACAACAAGTAACCACCTTTATTCTTTGGCAGGAGCCTTTCTTGGGTTTAGAAAAGTAGAAACAGGCTCCAAGTTCAACTGTGCTGAACTTAACAGGCCTTAAAGAATGTTAGATACTCTCTTCCTCCACCCACATGAAATATACACCCCCTAAAACTGTTGATTCACCGGATTCTCTGCTGCCAAAGAAAGTAGGCTAGCTTAGTGTTTGACATTTCCTTTTGGCAGTCATTAGTCCTTAATGTGTCACTGTCTAGAGGCTAAATGGAATAGTTTTACTTATTTCTACTTTAGCAGCTCATTTTCTTGGGCCTGAGGAAATTATCAAAGGCTAAATCCACCACAGAAGAAAGTTACCAATCTAAGATTTTAGAATAACAAAAATAATAATATGATCAAAGCTTTTATTTACACAAGCCCCTTATCACTAGAGTCTGAATCAGTCCTGGCTTCTACAGTAACTTTGTAAACAGGAGCAAATTAAAGGGGAAAAAACAAACATTTCCTAAGACCTGTGACAATGTCAGTGAGCTACCTAGTAATAGGGAAAGAGGACTGCTTCTACCCAGTTTTGCTTATCAAATCCCACCTTCATTCCCACCAATTCACGAGGTTTGCTGTCCCCTGCACGCTAATTAATTTATGACTCTAAATTGTTTTAGTTTTTTCCTTAGTCCACTCCCCAATACCAATGAACGCCAACCCTTTGTCTTTGTATATGTTATTTATTATAAATAGTTCTATACTTGCTCCAGTGCTCTATAATAATAAAACAATTTGTACTTTTTTTAATTACCCTCCACTGTACTAGCATTATCTCTTCTAAGCCAGACCTCCTCCTTTTTTTTTCTCCCCTTAAAAAGAGCACCCAAAAAAAGAAAAAAGAAAGTGAGAGTGAAAGAAGAGTCAAACAAATTTCTTTCTAGCTAGGAATAATGTCTTAATAACCATAGCCAAAGTGAGGAACCTAAAATCATGCCAGCCAACAAAACAGCGGTAAAGCCACCTAAAATTATGTTGAGTCAACTTCTCAAATAATAGGAAAACTGCAGAAGGCAAGCTACCACACCACCACCAAAATGCATCTGGTCACTACCATTTATTAAATTCTACTCAATCAAAGTCTAGCATACAGCAATGTAAACATCACTACTATTATATAATAGTCAAGTAGATAAAAAACCAAAAGTTTCTTACTATACATGACAGAGCTTTAAAAATACGACTCAGGGAAGGGCCAAGGTTTTGAAAATGCTTGAAGAATTGTACAATGGAATGCCTAGATGATTGAGCAATGACCTTCTGATCCTCTAACATAGTGTTTACTAAGAACGTAGCCAAGAAAACGGGGTGAGAAGATCCTATATCACAACAGAAATCATTAAATAGGATACATGTAAACGGTCAACTTTTAAAAACCAAATACTTTGCCTGTATGTGATGGCTTTATCTATTTTTCACCAGTAATATAGAATCTTAAAAGTAACATAAACAATACTTTATCCTGTTCTGCTTCCCAGCAACAAGTCTATGTATTAGTATGAGCTTTAAAGATTATAGCTGAGTATCACTAGTCATCAAATATTTATGATTTTTCTAATAAAATGTCTCAGGTCTTTTTTTTTTTAAACTGTTTATTTAGAAAGTAGATTAGAGAGAGACAGAGAGGAGATTCATCTTCGGGGGGGGTGGGGGGGTGGGAGGGTGGAGCGCGTTTCAGGTCTTTTTTACACCAGGAAATAATAAGCAATGTTCATTCAGTAACTATAGTAGACTCCTTTTTGGAGGATCCAGGAACTCAAATTGAATCCAGTGACAAAGGGTTTACTTTAAGGACACCTGAGCAGAAGAGCTCACGTACAGCTGGGCAACTGGCCTAAGGTGTAGCCACACAGCAAGCCCAGGTATTCCTCTCAGCTGGTTACACTCTTCCCCATCTCAAATACCTGACCCATTCCCAACCTCCTTGTTGCTTATCTAATTCACAGCTGTTCCTCAACCACAAATTCACTTTGCCAAGCACTTGTGAACCTAACTCAACTTAATGACATCATTTCCTGCTTCAGTTCTCATTGCTAACTGCATCATTTTCCCATTATTTACCCATACAAATTCCCAAGAGAATCTAATTAGCCCAAGAATCAGCATAGGCATCAGCAGGCCTATAAAGTGGTAAAGTGTCGGGTCAAAAGGGGACTAAGTGAGATAAAACAATGCTTTCAGAGGTTACAAAACAGAGACAAATGCCCTGTGAAGGGCAGGTGCGTGGCAAGGAATATACCCTTAGACATCTAATATGCTGACACCTACTCAACTAACCATAATGATAACAGATATCTCTTTTCTAACTTATGAGATTTTTCTAATATATCCAACAATTGGATTGAGAACAGTAAATGAACTCATTCATGTAACCATCACCAAACTTCAACAATTATCAATTTTCTGCTTTCTTATTTCATTTATCACCCTTCCGTTAATTTTTTTGTTGGAGTTTTTTGTTTGTTTGTTTTTGAGTCAGAGTCCCACTGTCACCCAGGCTGGAGTGTAGTGGCACAATCACAGTTACTGCAGCCTCAACCTGCTGGGTTCAGACGACTCTTTCATCTCTTGCTGTAGTATTTTAAAACAAATCTAATACAGCATGTCATTTTACAAGAGATTATCTTACATGTACTATTCCCCCAAACCTATGTTCACATATGGGCATTTAAATCTTGCCAAATCTTTAAGGGTTAAGGAGAAGTGCCACTTGATCAAAACCTTAAATCCAAACATATAGTTATTGATATGCATTATCATAACTGGAAAATTAATGTAATTCTAGATTCAGAGTGGTTTTAAGAAAATGGCTAATTTGGCATTGGTTAAGAAGATCCCGTTTTAAAGTACAGTCTGAATTTTAGCCACTATAATCTCAAAACAAAAGACCCATGGAAAGCAAGTAAGAGTTAGCCAATAGAGTCAGCCTGTTTTTTTTAACTGCTATGAACAGAAATTTTAATTATAAAATTGGGGTTTTTAAAAGCTGAAAGCTACAAAATTTAATATTGCTTTGAAAAAGAAAATTCAACAAACATCCTCCTAAAGCTTTGAGACAATTCACTTAATGAAGAAACCGTAATGGTCCAAGAAAAATCAGCTTTGAAAAAGGTGAAGGGGACTACCGAATCCTATATCACAACAGAAATCACTAAATAAGGTACATGTAAATGGCCTACTTTTAAAAACCAAACATTTTTCCTATATGTGATGGCTCTATCTAATTTTCACCAGTAATACAGAATCTTAAAAGATAAACAATACTTTAACCCGTTCTGCTTCTAGCAACAAGTGAATTTATTAGTATGAGCTTTAAAGATTATAGCTGAGTATCACTAGTCATCAAATATGATTTTTCTAACAAAATGTTTCAGGTCTTTTTATACCTGAAAATAATAAGATACAAGAACAAGGGCAAGCCAAAATATGAATCTTTTCATTCCTAGAAGATTACTTTCATATTTGAAACTACAAAATCATTAATTCTCCCCAAAAAGCAGGGAGAAGTAATTCAAGACAAGTGTGTTCCAGGGTTAAATTTAAAGGACAGTGTTAGCAAGGAAGTCTTGAAATAAGATGCCATACTATAGTCTACGTGATAGACTATTATAAACTGCAAAAAATTAAAATCTTCAACTGGAGTAAAACTAGGGCAGGAGGCCAGTTCAGTCATTTCAACATATCTGAACATAATACTTGTAAGATAATTTACTGATCAGATGTTATTTCAGCATAAAGCAACTAAAAAAAACCCAACAAACAAAACTTCCTTCTATTATGTTTCCAATTTATGTATGCCATCATGAAAAGGCCCTAATGCCATTTTTACAAAACTACTGAATGGAATCAGTTATCAATAATCTTTGGTTCTATATATCCAATATTTCACTTTAAAATAAATAAGCTATAAGCTACTTAGTGACTTGCAAGAACTTAATTAGTAGTCATCAGATGTGAACACACATTCAACCCAAAATAAACAAAAAGAACATCTACTCAGAGATAAAAAACATTACATACCAGACTTCTGCCATATATATATTTTAATATATTAAGATATATATATAGATACACACACACACTTTTTTTTTTTAACTTTTTGAGTCAGTCTCACTCTGTCACTCAGACTGGAAGGGCAGTGGTACGATCATGGCGCCACAGGTCGACCTCCTGGGCTCATCTCTAGAGTAGCTGACCACATCTTACAGCTAGGCATAGTGAGTGTCCTCCAGCACCATACCTTGAGGCAGTAGGCTCCCGGGCTGGTTTAAGCCAGATCAGGCATGCCTGGATCAATGACCATAACCTTTGTTTATCTTTAATTCATGTAATACAAAAGATCTCACTACTAGATAGAAATCGCATTCTGTATACGTGTGACATGTATAAGTGCATTCTCACAGTACAGCTGTGCACTAGAAACCCTACATCAGTCTCACACTTAACCTCATACTCTACCCTATGTAAAATGCTATATAATCCGTGTGCCTCTTAAAATCAAGAGTGAGTTTTTTTTTTCCTATCTAACCCATTGCTCCTTGATCATATTCCCTGTTTGTAAGTTCCTCAATAAAGCCCATGTGTTGTCTCTGGGTAATTTCTTTGGTCTCTAGAACACAATACCTTCTCGTTTGGGGTCTGGTACTACAACTACTAATACAGGTAAGCATCTCTTACAGGAAACCCAAGGGTTCAAACAAAGATGGAAATCACAGCATAACTGTGTAGCAAACCTCAGCCCCCGCACCTGCATATCAGAACCAATTTAAATATCTATGGCAGTGAGTACCACCAGATTATTGTAGGATACTCTAAAAAGATTTTTAATGCTCCACTAACTTCAAGCAGCTACACCAGACCTGGGTCTATCTTATTAAGCCTAGGGTATTTAGTTTTAGAAACATAATACCGAAACTTTAATTCCAGTATTTAATTTTAATTCTGGGGTACTTAATTTTAGTGGAAAACTCTGCTGCCATTAAATATGATATAAAATCCTATTTATTAACTTGGCAAGATATACAACGGTGAAAGTATTAAGAGCTCAGACTTTGAGGTTATATCTCTGAGTTCAAATTGCACCTGTATGTATATGTATTTTTGAGCAAGCAACAACTCAAAAGAGTCACGATAGGGGTAAAATAGGTAATAATGTATGTCTCTCAGCACAATGGCTGGATATGGTAAGCAGTATAATAGTACAGACAACCATTACTAATAATAAAGTATTAAAAAAGAGGAAAAGTAAGAAAAAAACAGAAGTAAGTATACATATACACACATCCAGAATTAAATCTGGAATGCATACACAAAAATGAGTGGTGGGATTATAGGCGATATATAATGAACTTTTATAATCAAAAAAAAAAATGAAGCTATTATAATTGTGAAGATAAAATGCAGCCACAAAATAATGCAATAACAAGCTCTTCACAGAGTCCTTCAAAGGCTGGGAAACTCAGGTTATTCTAAAGAGACTCCAGAAAGGCATTTGTAAAACTGAAAAAGGATTAGCATCTAAATTGAGTGCTTCCCTTCACTATAAAGACAATATATCTTTTCAAAAGATGTTTGAAAGTAAACATTAACTGCATAACTATTCAGACCTTTCATATCAAAATATTACCAAAATCAAATTAAAATTTTATATCTGATATACACTCCTCAAACACACGTCCAGTCCAACTCAAAATATGTCCAGTTACTACATTCTTCTTTTGGGATGCTATAACCACTATGTCCAATGTCTTTAGGCAAGAACAAAGATAAAATTTATCCTTAAGCAACATCATCCTTACCAGGTCCTAACTGTACCAATTCTCTTCTGCCTAAAACTACTGTTTTAAATACAAGCTGTTTTAAATACTGTTTTAAATACAAAAAATACAAGCTACAATAGCTACTATGCATGGCTTATTGTACCATCAGTGGACATTCAATGAGAAAGTTGACGTGCTTCTCTTATCTATTTATCTTAGCTGGTTGGTTACTCAATAGTTAGAACTATCCTACAGAAACATAATACAAGTCTGAAACTTGAACCATGTATATAATTATAATTTTTATTACATACAATAAGTAATGATTTTTGTAGTAGCCATGAGTCAAAAGAAGTAAAATAAAGTTTAACAGCAGATTTTACTTAACCCAGTATTATCAATGAGATATTTTACATTCTTTTTTTGTGTACTCTTTGAAATTCGGTGTGTACTTAGCACATCTCAATGTGGATCTGTCACATTTCAAGCACTCATGAGCCTCTCATATTGAACATCACAGCACTAGAACTACACAAGCCCATGGAGTGTGCTTGTTCTTACCAATTATAAGCCCTAACTCTAGTTAGTCACTCATGATTATGAACTGCTAGGCGAGGCTGCTTGGGCTAAAACAAATATAATTAATTTCCAAGACTGGAGGTCCTTTATGTCGCAGACACTGTGTTAACTATTTTCAGATTTGGAGGTTTTGGGGGAAGGAGTTTTGTTTGTATGGTCAGGATTGAAGGGGGATGTGGTAATAGAGAAAAACAAGTTTAGTTCCAATAAATTCTACTATTGGAAAAACATGTCCTAAACAAGATAAAAAAGAACATATTAACAGTCAGCCTATCCCTCCTCTCAGCAGAATGAAGAGCATGAGGTAAAGAATTCAGCGTATAAAGTATAGGGCCGAAAGTCCTTTCACTAGCACTGAAATAACTTATGAACATTACAAAACTGGACACCCAGTGAGCTATATATTTAAGGAACTACATATGTCAGCTATATATTTATGGAACAAAAAGTTTAACCCATTAATCTGACAGTAAATCATTTTAACCCATTATAGTTTGGACCCTAATTCTATGAATATTTCATGTTTATATGCAGAAAACATTAAAAGGGTTATTAATGTAATTCTTTACAGTGTTCTACATAGAAATAAGATAAAAACCTGGAAATATAAATCCCTAAGTGATAATAATAATGGTGGTTCAGTAATTTAATGCACATGCGTAACTTTCAATTATGAAAAAGTAAACAAAATGGCACTACCTTTTTTCATATTTAATTACATTTCATTTTTATCTCACCTCATTCGCTTTTAAACCTTTTAAGATTATGACACCCATCCAAAGTTGTTTTTCTTTGTCCAGACCCTCACAGGCAGAGCAACTTGAGGCTGACAGACCAGAAACAAATTAAACTTAACCACAATAACCACATTTCCTTTACAGGAAACCTGGAAGTAATTTGCGAAACTACAAGGATCCACTCAAGGATTGCAAAACCTCCACTATCGTGCATCTGTGGCATTTCCATAATGTTAAGCAAGTAGGGGTCAAATGCATTACTTTTATATAAAGATCACTTGGAGCTTGTACATTAAGTTAGCCACAGAGCCAAGACTACTCACCAACTCTTCAAACCACAATGAAAGCAAGAACACTAAGGCTGCTGGCCTCCTGACCCCTCCAACCTTTAAAAGGGAATTTGGCCCTCACCTGATGAATTAAATTTATCTTCACTCTTATATAAGACATTACTTTCACTAATTGTTCACTTGATTTAATTTTTTCTATAAATATCTGTATACTGAAAGATCTAAGCCAGGCTCGGTGGCTCAGCCTGTAATCCCACGCCTTGGGAGGCTGAAGTGAGTGGATTGCCTGAACCCGCGGGTTCGAGACCCGCCTGGGCAACTTGGCGAGACCTCATCCTACAATAAATCAAAAATCAGCCAGGTGTGGTAGTGTGTGCCTGTAGTTCCGGCTACTCAGAAGGCTGAGGTGGAAGGATTGCCGGAGCCCAGGGGGTTGAGGCTGTGGTGGCCGGGAGCGGCCACTGCACTCCAGTCTGGGCGACAGAGTGAGACTCCAACTCAAAAAAAAAAAAGATCTACATAAAGTAGAAGTAAACCACCCAGTCAACCCCTCTAGAATGTGAAACCCATAAGGGCAAGAGTCTTTGTTTTTTTCTTCCCACACTAATATATCCTTAGCACCATGGATATCCAAAATTGTTCATTTTATTCATTCTACCAAATCAGCATGAGTTCATTAAGCACGTATTTACTGAGTACCTCTTCTAGCATTATACTAGACCAAAAAAATAATAGTTTTAAATAGTTGCCATTTTCCAAAAGCTAAAAATCTAGTTGCAGAAATTACATGAATAAAGGAAATACAATTAAGCAAAATTTCAAGAATGTGTACAACTAGGTACAAAACTTCAAGTACCAAAGAAATAATGTAGGATGATGTAGTTTGAAATGGCCATCAACAGAGATGAAAACAAATGCAAGCCTTGAAGGAAGAGCACATTAGCTTTACACAGGTAGAAAGGGAATTTCAAGAACACAAGGAGAAAGGCACGTGACAACACAAAGGATACCTAGTCCACTACAAGGGGGAGTGAGGGTCAGTTAGAAGTCCAAACTTCACCTGCACGCAGCCTACTTATGATGTTAATCCTAACTTGTACCCCACATCTCTATAATTAAATAAATAAATAGCACAACGAACACTGTCCCATTAAAGACAGGAGTTCAGCCTGGCCTCGACAGGCAGAAGAGAATGAAAAATCAAGAAAGTGAAGAGAGCCTGAAGTAAGGTAATGGCAGTGGGGACAGAATGGAATAAACCATCAGAACAGTTTCTCTCCATTACAATCATGCATTTGGCAAAAAAAAAAAAAAAAAAAAT